>NC_056729.1:1711623333-1711675833 GCF_019279795.1 Protopterus annectens | reverse complement strand
AAGGTGGGATTAATGGAGATGGATTGAAGTGACTGGAGTATAGCTCAGATAGTCAAGAACATGACTTGGGGGTTTGCATAATGATTAAGATGATTACCTCACCTACATAAGAGGCAGGGTTGGATTCTCACCTTTGATAACTGTCTCATTATTGGAGAACTATGTAGCACTCTACAGACTAGTTGCCTAATAGTGACCTATGAACTTTACCTCAATGAAAAGAGAGGTTGGCATAATAGTTAAGGTCTTTACCTCAGAGACACAAAGTACAGGGTTCAATTCTGACCTGTGGTCACTTTCTAGATGGAGGGTTCTTATAATGGTTAACATGTTTACCTCATGGGTAGATGGCAGAAAGTTTGATTCTCACCTTTGACTACCGTCTGGCCATTAGCTAGGGATGTAATAGTCTGCCAACTGTTTACCTAGCATTTTAGAGAAGTGTCATAATGGTTCACCTCACAGATATAGGCTACAGGGTTTCATTCTAACCTCAGGTTATTGGCTATGCTTGTAATAGTCTGCAGACTGATTGCCTAATATTTACCTATGAACCTACCTATAAGGTGCTAACAAACTATGTAATAAAACCAGGCATTTTGTTGTCTAATCTGGGTTTAATCCAAAAAGTCAAAGATCTAAAGTTTGTCTTAAAGATAGTTGAAGACAGAAGTCAAATATTTCAATCTTGCCAATGATTTAGTCAGTGGCCAAAACCTCAGGAAAAGCAAATGCACTTTTCTCCCAGGGTTCATGGGTGTGTGAACTTAGATTTAAATAGTTAAGCAGCCAGGATATAGCGAGTGCAAAAGAGTTTGCCCCTGCACCAAGCATTGTTTTCTGTCTTTTTCATGATTTTAACATCTGAACTTTTATCTTCATGCATTTCAAATAGCTTATAAGCAGTGACTATCTGTGCATGAACTCTCTAAATTCAGTTTTTGTACCATCACTGAGCAGAGTGATGACTGAGGTTTGGTTCCCATGAGAGTCTGAGTAAGTCACTTAACCAGACAGAGCCATTAGGAATGGATGCACTTGAAAAGGGGCACTTGTGTTCAGTGGGCTTATCTGGTTAAGAAATAAAAACAAAAATTAAAAAAAAGGAATTTACCAAGCCCAAAATGTTTGGGCCACTTCTAAAAAAAGAAATTCTTCAGTTAGTGACTTCCGACTTTTCGCAAAGTGAATAAATGAGGTAAAGATAAAAAATTTATAAATTTATAAATAGGTCATAACAGTATCAGACATCAGACAGCAGAAGATAAAATAATTTATACATAGGTCGTAACAGTATCAGACATCAAACAGCAGACTGCGTATGTTGGAGGTTAAACCGTCTACATAATATATTGCTGTCTGTTTGAGATCCCCTCCCTAAAACACTGTACCTCTTCACCAATGCTAAGGGTGTTTATATGCATCATTGCAAGGTCTGAATTTCTACAAGGTCACATCTGACCAGTGTGACATCTGGACCTCTCTGCAATGAGCACTTACTAAACATTGAAAGTGACAAGGTCTGACAGTCCTCCCAGCACAAAAGGCAATGCTTTAAAACTGCTAAATGCTTAATTTCATTACCCCAGTGTGTAAGACAATATTAGTAATTATATTCATCCAGGTGTCCTTCCTTACTGTCTACTGTTGCCCGTAAAGAAGCTATTATGTTGCCACTTTTCTTCTGAATGATATAAAAAGTGAGGCTGTTGCCAAATCACTACTAGCTTGGCAATATGCATTTTCCAATGTTTTTTCAGCAGTTAAGAAGGGACTGCTGATATAACAAACAATAATTTCTCCAACAGGAAAGTGGACTGATACTATCAATATGATCTTTGGCTACAATCTGGAACATTAGGCACAATTTAAAAACAACGTTACAGAAAAATCACCTAAGGTGATAGGGGAAAAGTATGTTTGGTAAAGTATTACAATAATAAAGATCTTGCAAGTCAAGAACTGGGGTGCGGTCTGTTAAAGAAAATATATCAAAAATGAAAAGAAAAATCTAGCCAAGCTAGACTTTCCACTGTGTGATTCCTTGAAACCTCTTTCATTAGAGGTAGCATGGGATATATGCAAATGACTCCTTAAGGATATCAGGTGTTTCAGCTATATGGCTATTCTGAATTTCTTTTCCTTTTTAAGTCTGTTGTGGACAAATTCAGGCCAAAAAAGCCAAACCCCAGTAGTTGTGGACATACAGACATACATGTTTCCACTGCGTGCTTTATTACAGTACAATTATTTTGAAGAGTTTACTGTGTGCAAAGTATAGTTATTTTGCAAAGTGCAGTCAGAACACAATCATTTCAAGAAGTTTCTGTTGCTGCATACAGTTCATTTGCAAAGTGCAGTCATTTCAAAGTGTTTCTTACACTCTACAGAGTTATTTCACAAAGTACAGTCATTTTGAGAAGTGCAGTCATTTTGAATTATTTTTTACACTGAGAAGTTTCACAAGATACAGTGATTTCAAAGTGTTCTTGTGCTAATGAGACTTATTCCACAAAGTGCAGTTATTTCAAAGAGTCTATTGTGCTATTGAGCATACATTTCTGACGTGTGTGTATACTCATACATAATTCCAAAGGTCTTTATTATTGTATGTTGGCATGGCAGAGGCATTTCTCAAATCCAGTCCACTTGTGTTTGATCAAATTGTTGCATAGAATTGATGAGTATTTGAGTAGGAATATGATATTTTCATACAATCAGCCTTTTCTGATAATGAGGCATGTATGAGGGCATTTACTCTACTTAATCTAGTGAGGTCAGAAGCCATTGAAAGAGTGCATTCATTTGTGTACGCACCAGCAGTATATGCAGGAGAAGGGGAAGCCATCATATTGTTGTACAAGTTGGATCAAGGGAGGACCCTGAGTGCTTGAAACTTATTTAAAGAAATGTGTAACCCCCCCAGACAAATGTTACATTGAAGAGGCACTTATTTTATACAAGAGACCAAAAGCCAGGAGAAACTTTTGCAGCTTATATTGCTCACTTGAGAAACAAAGCTAAAAACATGCAGATTTGAAGAATTGAAAGATGAGTTCATAAAGGACAGGCTTGTGTGTGGTGTTAATAATGCTGCAGTGAGAAAGATTTTGCTTTGAGACAGTGATTTAACACTGAGCAAAGCCATAGAGATTTGTCAAAAGCACGACCAGTGAGAAGAGTTCCGATACGTATGCAGATCAGAGTCAAAGTCCATTTAGATAAAATGGTGCAGCAAGGTGTGATTTGTCCAGTTACAGGACCATCTAAATGGGTGTTTTCCATGGTAGTCACTCATAAGAAAAGCTCAGATGAAATCAGAATATGTATTGACCCAAGAGACTTAAACAAAACATTAGAGACCCTAACATCCTAATGCATACAGTCAAGGAAGTTTTATTTATTTTATTTTATTTATTACATTTGTTAACCGGGTTATGTCTGACTGGGCCAGAAGCCTGTTTTCAGTGGAGGCCCAGGGAGAGAAGCTTCACAAGCATTAACAAAGCATACATTAATTATAATTAATAAATGCAGAAGACAGTATAGAATACAAACAATAGTACACATGTATACAGTGTCTGTAAACTTAAACAGAAATATTAATTACAAAGACTATTGCTAGGTTAGAAATACTAAATTGCAAATGTGCACAGAATAAAAATAAAATAAAATCAGAGACAGTATGTATGTAAATATATATATATATATATATATATATATATATATGGATCTACCTGACTACATCGAAAGTTCAGAAGAGCGAAAACAACTTCACCGACGCCAGTAGATCGACAGTTCACAAACACGACACCTCATACACTCGACACATCATAACAACAACAATCAACAAACAAAACAAATCCCCTGTCCAAAAACCACACACACAAACACAAGCACACCACAATCCTTACAAACCAACACTAACCCTTACATACACAACTATCTACAACCCTAACCGAAACCCTAACCCTAAGGTCCGTCACTATCGCACACTCACCTAACCGCCTAACCCTAACTCACTTAACCCGCCCTAACCCAAAAATATCACAACTGCACCCTTACCTAACCGGCCTAACCCTAACTCACTTATCCCACCCCTATCCCTACAGACCGTCAACATCGCAGTTACCATACTCGCACCCTTACCTAACCCGCGCCCTAACCCTAACTCACTTATCCCACCCCTATCCCTACAGACCGCCAACATCGCACACTTACCTTACTCGCACCCTAACGTCCGTCACTACCGCATACTTACACATCCTTTCCCCATCTCAGTGTTCTCAGCGTCGGTGTTTTCCTCCGTCGGTCTTCTGACTTGTCGATCTTCTGGCGTCGGTGAAGTCGTTTTCGCTCTTCTGAACTTTCGATGTAGTCAGGTAGATCCATATATATATATATATATATATATATATATATATATATATATATATATATATATATATATATATATATATTAACAGTGATGAAAAGCATGGCGTTATTAGCTATGCACAGAATGTCTGAAATAAAAATAAAATAAAATAAAAATTGCTACCCTAATGCCAAATGCCACTGTTTTCTTTTTCTGTCTTAGATGCAAACAGTTCATTTTGGCAAGTAATGCTTGATCGCAAATTTTCACTGCTGACTACATTCAGTATACCATTTAGTAGATACAGATTTCTCAGAATGCCTTTTGGAATACATTTTGTCAGTGAAGTCTTTCAGCATGCAATGGAGCAATTTTTTTAGGCTATCTGTGTGCTATAATAGTAGATAATTTACTAGTTGGAGACAATGGTGAAGCAGAGCATCACAGAAACCTCAGGAAAGTTCTGGAAAGAGCATGTGAAGTGAATCTAAAACTTAATCCTCTGAAATATAAGTTCAGGCTACCAGAAGTTACTTATGTCAGTCATTTATTTACCAGTTTAGAATTATGACCAGATCCTTTCAAACAAACAGCCATTCTTGAGATGCCAGCTGCAGACAATGTCCAAGCCTTACAGGATTTTCTTGGTATGGTTAACTATTTGGGCAAGTTTATACCAGGCGTCAGTGAATTATCAGCACCTTTAAGAGAGCTGACATGAAAAAATGTTACCTGGTCATGGTTGGAACAACACCAGAGAGCATTTGATGACCTGAAACAGAAATTCGCCGGTCCACCTATGTTAAGATACTATCATCATCATTCTCTTTCGGCTTTTCCCGTTAGGGGTCGCCACAGCGGATCATCTCTTTCCATTTCTTCCTATCCTCTGCATCTTGCTCTGTCACACCAACCGCCTGCATGTCCTCTCTCACCACGTCCATAAACCTTATCTTAGGCCTTCCTCTATTCCTCTTACCTGGCAGCTCCATCCTTAGCATCTTTTTCCCAATATACCCATCATCCCTCCTCAGCACATGTCCAAACCAATGCAATCTCGTCTCTCTTGCTTTGTCTCCAAACTGTCCAACATGAGCTGACCCTCTAATATACTGATTCCTAATCCTATCCATCCTAGTCACACCGATTGCAAATCTTAACATCTTTAACTCTGCCACATCCAGCTCGGACTCCTGCCTTTTTGTCAATGCCACTGTCTCCAACCCATGTAACATAGCTGGTCTCACTACACTCTTGTAGACCTTCCCTTTCACTCTTACCGATACCCGTCTGTCACAAATCACTCCTGACACTCTTCTCCATCCATTCCACCCTGCCTGTACTCTCTTCTTCACCTCTCTTCCACATTCACCATTACTCTGAACTGTTGATCCCAAGTACTTAAACTCGTCCACCTTTACCAACTCTACTCCCTGCATCCTCACCATTCCTCTACCCTCCCTCTCATTTACACACATATATTCTGTCTTAGCCCTGCTGACCCTCATTCCTCTGTTCTCTAGAGCATATCTCCACCTCTCCAAAGTCTCCTCAACCTGATTCCTACTCTCACTACAGATCACAATGTCATCTGCAAACATCATAGTCCACGGGCCTCCTGTCTGATCTCATCTGTCAACCTGTCCATCACCACTGCAAATAAGAAAGGACTCAGAGCTGATCCTTGATGTAATCCCACCTCCACCTTAAACGGATCTGTCACTCCCACTGCAGTCCTCACCACTGTCACACTACCCTCGACATATCCTGTACCACTCTTACGCACTTCTCTGCCACTCCCGACTTCCTCATACAATACCACAACTCTTCTCTAGGCACCCTGTCATATGCTTTCTCCAAGTCTACAAAGACACAATGCAACTCCTTCTGACCTTCTCTGTATTTCTCCATCAACACTCTCAGAGCAAACATTGCATCTGTAGTGCTCTTTCCTGGCATGAAACCATACTGCTGATCACTAATCATCACCTCCCTTCTTAACCTTGCTTCCACTACTCTTTCCCATAACTTCAAGCTGTGACTAATCAGTTTTATCCCTCTGTAGTTACTGCAGCTCTGCACATCACCCTTATTCTTAAAGATAGGTACCAAAACACTTTTCTCCACTCCTCAGGCATCCTCTGACTTTCCAAAATTTCATTAAACAATCTAGTTAGAAATTCCACTGCCATTTCTCCTAAGCACCTCCATGCTTCCATTGGTATGTCATCTGGGCCAACAGCCTTTCCATTCTTCATCCTCTTCATAGCTGCCCTTACTTCCTCCTTGCTAATCTGTTTCACTTCCTGATTCACTATCCCCACATCATCCAACCTTCTCTCTCTCATTCTCTTCATTCATCAGCCTCTCAAAATACTCTTTCCATCTACTCAACACACTCTCCTCTCTTGTGAGTACCTTTCCCTCACTATCCTTTATCACCCTTACATGCTGCACATCTTTACCAGCTCTGTCCCTCTGTCTAGCTAATCGGTACAGGTCCTTTTCTCCCTCTTTAGTGTCCAATCTCGTACAACTCTCCATATGCCCTATCTTTAGCCGCCACCTCTCTTTGCCATGCGCCTCATCTCCTTATACTCATGTCTACTTTCTTCATCTCTTTGACAATCCCACTTCTTCTTCGCCAACCTCTTCCTCTGTATACTCTCCTGTACTTCCTCATTCCACCACCAGGTCTCCTTGTCCTCCTTCCTCTGTCCAGATGTCACACCAAGCACCTTTCTAGCAGTCACCCTTACTAGTTCTGCTGTAGTTACCCAGCTATTCGGTAACTCCCCACTGCCTCCCAGTGCCTGTCTTAACTCTTCCCTAAACTCCACTTCACAATCACCCTTTTTTAACTTCCACCATTTAATCCTTGGCATAGCTTTCACACTCCTCCTCCTCTTCTTGATCACCAACGTCATTCTACATACCACCAATCTATGCTGCTTAACTACACTTTCCCTGCCACCACTTTACAGTCTCCAATCTCCTTAAGACTGGCCCTCCTACATAGTATATAATCAACTTGTGAGCATCTTCCTCCACTCTTGTACGTCACCCTATGCTCCACCCTCTTCTTAAAATACGTATTCACCACAGCCATGTCCATCCTTTTCGCAAAATCCACAATCATCTGACCTTCTGCATTCCTCTCCTTAACACCATACCTACCCATCACTTCCTCATCCCCTCTGTTCACTTCACCAACATGCCCATTAAAGTCCGCTCCAATCACTAGTCTCTCACCCTTGGGTACACTCACCACAACTTCATCCAACTCACTCAAAATTTCTTTCTTCCATCGCACACCCAACTTGAGGAGCATATGCACTAACAACATGTTAAGATACTATGATGTCCACAAACCAGTAATTCTTTCCTGTGATGCTTCAAAGTTCGGCCTTAGTGCAGTTATTCTTCAAGAGGGCAGACAAGTAGCCTATGTGTCTAGACCTCTTGCTCAAACAGAGATGCAGTATGCTCCGATTGAGAAGGAACTTATGGCAATTGTGTTAGCATGCTCAAAGTTCCATGATTATATTTATTGCCGAGCTATCCAGATCGAGACTGATCACCAACCTTTAGTCACTATTTTAAAGAAGCCTATGCATACAGCTCCAGCAAGACTACAAAGAATGATGCTAATATTACAAAATTCCAACTTCAAAATGGTCTATACAAAAGGCAAACTTCTTTATCTGGCTGATACCTTATCCAGATCGCCTAGAAATAACAGAGAAAAGCTTGATGAAGAGAATTTTGACTTCTATGTCATGGAAGTGTATAGTTTTTCTACCACAAGACCTGATGAGCTAAGAGATCATACAAAAATTGATCCACTTTGGCAAAAGCTCAACCAATTCATCAATGTTGGATGGCCATAAAAGCCATCTTGTGTACCAACAGACCTGCAGCCTTATTTTCCTTAGGGATGAGATGCTGATGGAAGATGGTATCATTTCCAAAGGTCCTAAAGTTTTTGTTCCTACTTCCTTACAACATGAGTACATCTAGATTGTTCATCGTGGCCACCCAGGTTTTGAAACTAACAAAAGAAGGGTGAGAGGATTAGTATTTTGGCCTTCTCTGTCAAAAGATATCAATAAAGTACTTTCATCTTGTTCAGGTTGCAAAATGAGCCACTTCAGCTAAACCAGATTCCTGAACTACCTTGGTCAACAGTAGCCACTGACATATTCGAGTGGAATAGTCAACATTACTTAGTGTTGGTAGACTCTTATTCAAATTGGTTCAAGATTGATCTTCTACCTAACCTAATGTCCAGTACTGTCATTACTAAGTTGAAACATCATTTCTCAGTCCATGGTGGTCCACACAAAGTTATTTCTGACAATGGTGCCCAGTTTACCAGTCAGCTATTTCAGAAATTTGCAAAAGAGTGGGACTTTATCCATGTTACCAGTAGTCCTGAGTACCCACGATCAGACGGCCTAGCTGAACATGCAGTATAAAGTGCAAATCAATTATTAGAGAGGTCAAAGCATAACAATACCGATGTTTTCTTGAATTTGCTTAATCTCAGAAATATACCCCATGATCATTTACTTGGCTCACCTGCTCAGAGACTTTTATCTAGGCAAACCACAACGACCTTGCCTATCAGTTCCAGTTCAATTCAAAAGCATTCATTCCAGAAGTCCAACTGTGATAAAACGAGCAGATTTCTTCATCCACTGAAATAAGGAGAAATAGTGAAGATGCAAACAGCGAAAGGTTTCAATCAAATTGGTCAAGTGAAGGGTGTATGTGCCGAGCTAAGATCTTACTTAGTAGAATCTGTGGGTATAGAATAGAGAAGAAATCACAGGCATCTTCTTCCGGTGTCTGAATCAATATCGCAAAATTGTACCTGTGATGTTGTTGTTGTTTATCTTTCGGCTTTTCCCAGTAAGGGGTCACCACAGCGGAACTCCAGTCCGCTAATGATTGGCAGTAGATTTTTACGAAACTCCGAGGTGCCAGCTTGATGCCCAACCTTCAACAAAGGCACGCCCATTTACGCATGCATGTCTTTCGAACGCTACCCAACCACGAGAAGGACATGCAGACTCCACACAGAAGGCACTCCCAAGCCCAGCCGAGAATCGAACGAGAGAACCTCTTGCTGTGAGGTAACAACACTACCGCCATACCACTGCGGTATTAAAATTGTACCTGTTATAGTGACTCTAAATCTCAGAGCTAGTGATACAGACTCTAAATCTCAGAGCAACTGGAATGATGTTCCTGTTGAAGGACATGTCTTAGTACCTATTCCCATTCTTGATGAGGTTGCAGATATCCCTGAAGTTGAACATTCATTGAAGACAGTCCTTGTTGCTAAAGCCAGTCCTAATTTTATGTCACATGATCAGATCATATTTCCAGACATAGTGTAAAATGCACAGCAATACACAGCAACCTGGACATAATTGTTTCACTTGTAATTAGTTCGTTGTGATTGCATGTCAAAGGATTATTTCTGTACAATTGCATGTCAATGATTTATTTCTCAAAGAGGGAGGATGTAGATCAGAGTGTGTGATGTGACTTTAAGAAGCATTTCAAAGTGAGGGCACGTGCGTATAAATAGGGAGTACGTGCAGGCAGCAGTGCCATTTTGAGAGAAGAGCCAGAGTGTTAACATGTATGAGTGCAGTCATCAGTCTGTTTATAAGTTTATTCTTTATGTTACTAAGCCTCAGTCCTGATGTGTTTGTATGTAAAACAGCTGCTTGAATCGAACCCACAATCATTTGTCTGTTTTATCCTGACTGGATGAGTGACAGAAGGCTCCTTTTCAGCTCCTGCTAGACATTATTCCAGGAAGACTGAGAAGTGTAATATCAATACATCTGTAACATGTCCTCATGTCTCACTTTTTGAAAATTAGGACTGCCGGCCCTGTTTCACATTCCAGAGGTAATGTCCCTGGATTCCATACAACATTGAAAGAGCTTGCTAACCATGACACCCCAACACTATTCAGCACCTTCAACATTTCTGGCCAGAAGCCACTTGTACACAGAGGTGGTTCATGGTACTGGCTGATGGGATGCAACCCCCACCACCACCATTAAAAAAAAGAAACTGATTTTTCTCTTCTTATTTTTAAAACAAAATAAGCATTACTGTTAATGTTATTGGAATGCCACACATGCCAGTAAGCAGAGTACCAAGATATTTTGAGGTTCCTTTAAGGAGAAAAACAAAGAATTTGGCTCGGTCTGCTTGCTGGGCTGTTTTCAAAACACTGTGTATACTCCAGCCTGCGAATAAGGTGATCACATGTAAACACAGAGCTTCCTGCCTGCAGAAGGTAGAATCATGACAGGAAAGCATCTGGTTGGTTGGACTGCTGCATAAAGCAATAAGTACTATTTCCATTGGTCCAGGCTGCCTGAGATCAGTAGCCATTTCTATTTGCTCAGGCTGCCTGAGATGATTGGCTCAAACTGAGGCAACCTGTGTAGGACTGGAAAATTGAGAGCAAGTTTTTTTTGTTTGTTTTTTTTTTTTGTTTTTTTTGTTTTTTTATAGCCCTGCATGGGCAGCTTTTCTAGTGTGGGAAATGTAAGTATGTTAACTGCCATGTGTGTGTACATTTGTATGTATGTGTGGGGGCATAGATTGTCTGAAGTGTTCCTGATTTTTGCAGAATGTGTCAGATTTTGACTCGTATGATGTTCTGTTCCTAGAATTTTTTTTTTTTTTTTTAAGGGAAACCAGTCAGGAATACAGTACTAAATTGCAGAAATTTGAGTTCCAGACTTAAAAGTTAGGGAAAAAAGCATATTAATGCAAAGTCTGTTATTCAAGCAATGCTCATTAACTACAGGTAACCCCAGATACTATAATCAAATTATATTATATTAAAAAAGAACTGGGCAAACTGGATCCAGACAAACCACAGGGTGGAGACGGAATTAGTAATAATGACAGGAGAACACTTCAGCAAGAACTTACAGTACCATTATATCTGTTATTCACTAGGTCATATAAATATGGGGAGATTCCTCAAGACTGGATACGTGCTTATTAAACCCGTTTTTAAGGGAAAGGGCAGTAGGGCAAACCCAGAGTTATATAGACCCTTAAGTCTACTTTCATGTGGAAAAATAATGGAGAAGGTAATATTGGATAAGTTATTGTCAAAAATGGATAGGTTAGGACTTGAAGCCATATATCAGCATGCATATGTTGAAAACGTGTTCCTTTATAATTTCAAAATACTGAAATCCTGACTTTCAGTATTATGAAATTATAATACCGAAGCCTTGAAATTCTGAAACACCAGAAGCGCGAAATTCAAAATACCGAAGTTCGGAGCTTCTGGTGTTTCGGTGTGTGAATGCATAAATACATCAAAAACTAAGCATATGAGATTTGGTAGGCATAAACTGAAAGGTGAATATTTAATACAGCACACAGTGATTTAAACTATAGACTCATTTAAGTACCTAGGTATATTGGGTAGATTCAGCTATGAGTTTTTTCTAATCATATCAACCAATTGGTTAATGATACTTATAGAACTATAGGTTTTATAAAAAGATTTATAAAGTCTAAGAAATCAAAAATAATGGAGTCATTGTTTGTTAGTTACATTAGACCCAAACTTGAGTATGGAATAACAATATGGAAACCCTATAAGAAGACAAGCATGAGTAAACTGGAAAGAGTACAGCAGAAATATACCAAGGGCATCCATGGATGTGAAAATTTAACTTATTATGAAAGACTAAAATATCTGAACTTGTACAGTGTCTCTTAAAGATATCTAAGAGGAGATCTTATTCAGGTATATAAGGCATTTAGAGACAACTACCTTTAGGAATGCTTGGGGTTATCAAAAAGTACTAGAGAGTCATCAGACAACCGGTGTAGAAGATTATGTAGGAATGAGAAGTGCACCAGTTAGTTATCTGACACAGTAGCTGATGCGTGGAGCAGACTACCAAATTACAATAAAGTACTAGTTTAGATATTTTTAAGATCAGCCTGGATACTTATTATGGGAACAAGTGTTTTGGTATATTGGCAAGCTAGAAGGTCACTGATGCCCATGCTTGGAATATTTGTATGTATGTATGTATGTATGTATGTGTGTATGTATGTATGTGTGTATGTATGTATGTGTGTATGTATGTACATAAGGGCAATGTCTTTCCCTTATTTTGACTTTTTACCTCACATTTTTTTTAGCTTCCTGCTGGATTCTTAAAAAAAAACACCTTTATTGAATTATCACTTGTGACATAGGCAAATTTACATTTATATAAAAGTATCAAACCATATTAACAAGTTCACATTTACAAATATTATGTATCACATATATTGCTTTATACAATGTCTAGAATTAATACAATATTATAGAAATTGTTCAATTTCTGCCTTCTTTTAAGCCTCATTCCTCCTCCAAAATATTTGCTGCATGTTTTGTTCTGACAATTTCTGTGTAATCTGCTCCTACCTTTTTCTAAAGATCCCACTTCCTATTCTTTTACTTCTGTTATAATATTCGCTCTGTCAGTTATGCTTGGTTAAGACTTAGATTTCCATTTTCTAGTAATTGCTTTTTCGGCAGCCACCAGACCTTATTCTGTCTAGGCAATTCAGATCCTGTATCCCAGCTCAAAAAAATCAATTATCATTGCATTCATTTTCTCTCCCAGAATTCCTGACAGAGTACCAGAGTACTTTGTAGGGAAATTTTAAAGTCAGCCAATTCATTACATCCTGAAAACATATGGTCTCAGATAGCTTTCTTCCCTGTTATACCTCCAACGTTTGTCATCTGCCTGAGGACAAATTCTTTGAAATATGCTTGGTGTACAAACGTACCTAAAGAAACACTTCCAGGCAAAACTCCTAAAGCTTCTAGACATCATTGCATATTTGGGACCCATACATTTGTCCTCCCATTTATTTGTGAATTGCTTATCCAATTTCTCTTCCCATCATTTTTTCACCTCCTTTAATAGATTCCTGTAGTTATTGTACAATATTTTATATGCCGTACTAATTGTCCGTTTCTTTTTAACAACAGCTTCTGTTCTATATTCAAGTAAAACTCAACCAGTGCATGTCTTTCACTTAGGATTCCTCTATCCCCCTGTCTTTGCTTATACCCTGATATCAATTCTTGATAGGGAATGCAATCTCTAGCCTGCAGTCCAAATGTCTTCTTGGCCTCTTCCTATTCTATTCCTTTCCTTCATTAATTACTTGGGTTCCTTTGTCAGCTTCCTCCAGTAAATTGCAGCCCCGTCTTGCCTATTGCATCTACCCCTAATTGCAGTCATCCATATAGACAGAATCTCCTGTCTCCATTCCTATGTTGGCTTGATCTTAGGATGCTTTCTGTTACTTTCTGACTATAATATTGCCACTCCCTTTTTAAATTTCTCCAAATCTTTTGGGTTTCTAATACCATGATGGGAATAGACCCCAAGTCAAAGTATAACTAAAGTTCATGAAATTAGTATTGTTTCAATATTTGATGTCAATCAGAAGTGCTCTTCGCAGCACTGAAATGTGCCCAGTAATGACTCCTCCTGCCATTCGTATGGGGTTACATGTATTGGTAACATATCTAAATATGATTGTAGATTCATTTTTATAAGACCTGGTGCTCCTACTACTATTGGGACTGTCTGGGTATCTTGCTTCCTCATAGCTCTCGTTTCTGCCTTCAAATCCTGATATTTTATGACATTTTGTGTCTCTCTGTACACAAGACACTGTAGTCACTGGGAATGTTGATTTCAATGATCAGTGCTACTTTTGTCTTCTTTTCATGGACCACTATATCTGGTTTTCTAGCATCTATCTTTTGAACTTTTGGTAATGGTGATCCCATGTGATGTAGACTTCATCATTTTCTATGATGCTTTGTGGCTCATGTTTCCAGTGTTTTTCAGCCACTTTAATGCCATAATGTTTGCACAATCCCCAGTGCAACAGTCTTGCCACATTATTGTCCCTTTCAGTATATAGTCCTTCTCCCATTAGTATGTCACACCCAGCAATGAGGTGTACAACTGTTTCCAATTCAGTTTTACAAAATCTACATTTGTCTGTTTCTCCCACATGCTTAATGGACTTTATAAAGCAACATGTATGTAGCCCACTATCGTGAGCCGCCAATATTAACTTTTCATCTCTTGATTTGAATTAGTCTCTCCTTAACTAATCCTGCTTTCGATCCTGAGCAACATCAGGTTCTTCTAAATGTTTTCTATACTTGCAGCTATATTTATGCATTTTCCACATTTCTTGCCATCTTATCTGGTCATGCACCTTATATTCATTTTTTGCGTCTTGGCACAGTCAGTTGCTGCCTGATTTTTTTCTACTTCTGGTTTGATTTCCATTCCTGCTTGACTGCGAGATGCTTCTGCTAGACTAAGCAGAGAAGTCATCTTAGATTTATTCTCCTTATGTTTCAAAAGTTTCACTATGTTTGGGTCTTGTGAGGTCAGCGGATATGTGTGGACTCCCACGATTGAATCAGTTGTACATGTAATCAGTTTCAAGGAGGCCCATCCCCTCCTTTGGAATGGAGAATATATCATCTTGGTATGCACTGATTTTTATAAATCATTTTATAAATCATTTGGTGAGCATGAAGCATCCTTCTGGTTTCTGTCTAATCTATCCAACACGTTTTGGGGCCAGTCAGTCACTCCAAAAGTGTAAGTTAGGACAGAAAGAGCAAATTAGTTTATAGCTTCAATTTTGTTCTAGATGTCAATGCTGTTTTTCAGGATTAATTTAAGTCTTCTAAAGTATTCTTTACTAAGTTTTATTCACATTTGTTCATGTTTTGTTGCTGATCCTTCATCAATTCCCAAATATTTATACACTCCCTCTTGCTCAAGTTCTTTTATATCACATTCTTGTTCCAAACTGATGTTTTCTTGGTGCTGCAGTTTTCCTGCTTTAAACGTTGCTTTTGCATGTGTATCAAGACCAAATAACATTCTTATATCATCTGAAAATGTTTTGACAACTTGCAGTTATGCTTTCAGTTCCTCATCTGATGAGCTACACAGTTTTAAATCATCGACAAAGAGAATATGAAAAGTTTTTACACTTTGTTATTTTCTAGGAGCCAAATTATAGCCATGGCCTAAGCTGTTAAGTAGACAGCTTAATGGGTTAAGGGCAAGACAGAATAGCAGCGGTGACAGAGAGTCACCATGGAATATCGTGTTTTGAATTTTTATCCCTGGGATAATAATTTATTTTTTATCATGGATTAATTGTGAAGTGATTTGCCACTGTTTCATGGCCACTGTAATGCAATCAATCAATGTAGGGTGTATCTTATACATTTTTAAGCACTCTTTTATTTATGAATGTGGGATACTATCAAATGCTTTTTTGTAGTCAGTCCATACCATACTTAAATTCTTCCCCATTTTACAGTTCTCCACTATGACTTTATTTAAATCAAATGATCCATTGTTCCATATGACTTTCTTTTATTGCCCTTTTATTCTATTGCCATACTTCAGTTTTCTTCTAAATGACTTTAATCAGCATCAATTCCAGTGGTATAGTTTATATGTCATTGGAAGGCAAGTTATTGGTCTATAATGTTTAGGGTAGTTGCAGGTTCACTCTTAAGTAGGAGCATTGTTTTGCCTGTTATTAGCCAGGTTGGTGTCTGCTCGAGGTGCGCATATAAATAGTTCTTACTCATGGCTAAATCTTCATGCAAAGATGTTAATACTTTTAACCAGAAGCTAGGTACTGCATCTGGGCCAGGGGTTTTCCAATTAGAGACTTTTCTTAATTTTTGATTCAATCTCTCTGGATGTTACTTCATCCCATTTCATATACTGTACCTTTAAACTTCTTATTCTTTCTTTTACTTCTTCTATCCATTTAGCATCTTTGTTATGTTCCACAGGATCTTCATAGATACTTCTCCAAAATGTATCTATTTCTTCTTTTTTTGGTGGTATTTCAATTCCTTTTACCTTGTTAACCAATTCTCTATAAAACTTTCTTGGGTCATCAATAAATGGCTTATTTTGTACTTTTCCTTTATATTTTCTGCATATCTTCAATGTTTTTCCACCTGTGCTGAGATTTTTAGTTTTTTATTTGCGATAGCGCATGATAGATCATGATATGGTCTAATACTGCACATTGTTTTTATCACGTCTATCTTTCTAAGTATTTTTATTGATCTGTTCCCTCTTCTGTACTCTTCTAACAATGACACTTCTTGTCTTAATTGTTTTATAGTTTTCTCTATTCGATACGTCCATGATGGCATTTGATTTCTCCCCTTCCTTTCCCTTATTATCCTGTGTTCTTTTGGTAGAACTTTATCAGTTATAAATTTAGCTGCATAGTAATATATCCTGTTTATTTCTGTTATATTGCATGGATCCCTATGGACAGTCTTAATTACTGCATTCATTTGTTTTATCAGATTTCTGACTTGTTGGGATTTATTGACCTTCTGCAGTCTATTTCTTTCATTGATCTTACTATCTTTCTCTATTAGATCAAGCAGGTCTTCTCTTAGCTCATTTTCTTCTAAACTGAGAGCACGTTTTTTTGTTTTCCATTTCCTGCAGGCATTCCATACAGAGTTCTATAGCATCTTGCTGTGGCACATTCTCCAATTTCGTCCTGTGCCATCCGTTGTTCTATCATATGGGAACTCACTGGCCTATCACTCCTCAACACTGACTGCAGTGTTTCCATAGTTTCCTGTTCCCTCCCTTGCTATCTAGCTTCAAGTGAATGTCTACACTGGTTTGCTGTGGAAGGCTCCAAATTATCTTCATATGGCAGCTGACGAATTGCTTTCTGTTCCACTGGTTTCCCCTTAAATTGGGTATCCATTGCTCTATCCTGTTGTGGTGCTTTCTGAATTAGATTTTCTACACCAAATCGTTCACTTTGCAGGCACTCCGTAACTTCAACTTCTATTTTTTTTAACTTATGCTTTACTAAGCTTCTTTTTGTACATTCCTCCTTTGTGACATTATTGTGAAACAGTCCATATCTGGATGCCTTTGCCTGTATTTCTCTTCGAATATCTTTGGGGCTGCCTTCTTTCTATTGATATTTTGGTGTTTGCCTTTGCATAAGTATTGCACCATATCAAATCTCTCTATCTTTCCCATGTCCATATTTCTTTTTTATACTTTTCATCTCTAGGTTTTGTTTATATTTTTGCACATTCTCAAACAGATCCAAACAAATCAGAGTTTATTGGTCTATATACTGTTTTTCACAAATCTGTTGGATTAATGAACAGAAATTTTTATTGGAGGCTTCTGACAGTTTTTCTTGTGAAAGCATTTTTCTTTCATTTAATTCTCTCTGTCTTTTTATATATCTTGTGTCGAGAAATTCTGGGCTTTTTGCATAATAATAACAATACATAATTTGTTTTTATCCTCAATAGTCCACTCTATCGTCTTTCTGGCTCTTCTTTGGTCTATCAGTTTTTGTGATTTTTTTATGGACTGCTTCCTTCTACAACAGGGGAGCCATCCTCCTCTGGGCCTGGTGCCATTGTAGGAATGTTTCTGTATTTTCAGGATTCTGCACTGTCATTTTTTCTAGTCCTGGCACTAGTGTGCCTACCAGGATTGGGCACTTTTTTATCCTGGGTCTTCTGTACCCAGCTATCTTTTTAAATTTTTGACATACTTCACCCATGATATATGTTATATAATTACAGTCTACATATCAAGTGTTGTCTTGGTGAGATTGTGTGAAAAACAGGGTCCACCTCGTAAAGGTACTCACCAAGACTTGAGGATGAATTCAATTTCAGCACTACTACTCTCCTTTACTTGCGGACTTATCTCTCCATTCAGACCTCAGATATTCTGTATGACTGTTATTCTCCTTAAGGATCTGCATCCAAAACCCCATTCTTTCCTTATTTCTTGAAGTACCCCCCCTACTTCATCATCATCCCTTTCCACTTTGAATTGTGTCTTTCTGCTTGTGTTATATATAAGAACCTCAACTATGTAGCTCTGAAATATCCCTTCAAATCAGGTAATCCTAAATCCCCCTATTCTATTGGAAGGATCAACGTATCCCACTTGAGTCTTGCCTCTACCCATCCCAGGTAAAATCTTTCAACTCTTCATTAATCAGTATCCACAACATCACCTCTGGTTGATAAAAATATGTCTGACCTGTGTATAAAACTAAAAGGACTAAAAACATTTTTACCACTTGTATTTTGCTACCCATATCCATAGGCAAGAGCTTCCCTTTTCTCATTTTTGTATTATCTTTTGTTTAGTCTCTTCCAACACATCTTTAGCTGTTATAACTGCGTATTTTTTACCCGTACTATTAAATACTTCATCGTATCATGTCCAACATATCTTTAGCTGCTATAAATGTGTACTTTTTTACCCATACTATTAAATACTTCATTGTATCATGTCCAACATATCTTTAGCTGCTATAAATGTGTACTTTTTTACCCGTACTATTAAATACTTCATTGTATCATGTCCAACATATCTTTAGCTGCTATAAATGTGTACTTTTTTACCCGTACTGTTAAATACTTCATTGTATCATGTCCAACATATCTTTAGCCACTATAACTGTGTACTTTTTTACCCGTACTATTAAATACTTCATTGTATTATGTCCAACACATCTTTAGCTACTATAAATGTGTACTTTTTTAACTGTACTATTAAATACTTCATTGTATCATGTCCAACACATCTTTAGCTGCTATAACTGTACTTTTTTACCCATACTGTTAAATACTTCATTGTATCATGTCCAACATATCTTTAGCTGCTTTAAATGTATACTTTTTTACCCATACTGTTAAATATTTCATTGTATCATATCCAACATATCTTTAGCTGCTATAAATGTGTACTTTTTACCCGTACTGTTAAATATTTCATTGTATCATATCCAACATATCTTTAGCTGCTATAAATGTGTACTTTTTACCTGTACTATTAAATACTTCATTGTATCATGTCCAACATATCTTTAGCTGCTATAAATGTGTACTTTTTTACCCGTACTATTAAATACTTCATTGTATCATGTCCAACACATCTTTAGCTGCTATAACTGTGTACTTTTTTACCCGTACTGTTAAATACTTCATTGTATCATGTCCAACATATCCTCAGCCGCTATAACTGTGTACTTTTTTACCCGTACTGTTAAATACTTCATTGTATCATGTCCCCATAAATATGGGCATTGCTGAGCCAATTCATGTGTGAGTACATAGTTTGCAGCTATAACCTTTACTTTATCTTCTTTAATTTTATATCCCCAAAAAATGGAACTACTTCAGAATCTCCCATAACACCAAGATGTCCTTTTCTGGTATTATCAGGTACAAAATAATATCTTCAGATGAAACCAACTTTCCTTGAATACCATACCAATTATATTCCTTACTTTATTTGCCAATAGTTCAAAATATAACATAAGTAAAAAGAGGAAATAGGATACCCCTGCCTGGTTCTTCTGTTCAGACACAACTTATTAGAGAGGAATCCTCCCACTTTGATGTTTGACCCTGATCCCTCATATATCCTCCTAATCAACCTTATCATATCAGGAAATGCAAATTCTTCCATTGCCCTACTCATAAAATCCCATCTTAACCCATTAAGTGCTTTCTATGCATCAAGCGCTATCAATAACAGCAGTACTTTGTTACATTCTGCTTCCTTCTGGATCATCATTGTTCTATTAATGTTCCCCAAAATAATGGAAAATGTTGCCCTTATGTGCTTTGCATTTCGAAATACTTTATCCTTGTCAGCCCCTATAAATAATTATTGTTACTTCTTAGTCATATCTCTTTTTCTTTTATTTCTACTCTACTTTTAATGTCCATTTTCATTCTATCCCACTCACTAGATATAACTTCTGAAGTACTTTCTGTCTTCTCTAATAACTCTTAAATAATTTCCACTGCCCGTTCCTTAAATTCCTCTCTTTTTAACAGGTAGTTGAGAAAGTACAAGTGTCTCATCTTTACTTCATTACCCTGCATTTGTATTAATAATTACTGGTTCATGATCTGATATAGTTATTGGATATGTGCTGAAGCTTTTAATTAAATGCCCATCTTCCTGTGATATATAATTGCTGTCTAGTCTAGCCCAGTTATTGCACCTGGATGAATAATATGTAAATTCTGTCAGTTTCTTCTACTCAAGTCATATCTTCCATACCAAATAGTAACATAAATTTCTTTAGAAATCTACCTGCATTTGTTATATTTTCCATTTTGCCCCCCCCCCCAATACATCCTCATTGTTGCAAATCATAAAATCATAGGAGGTTACTAGGCTAAAGGCCCTGGGGCCCTTACAAGCATAGCCAAGCATAGCTGCCTAGCTTGAGCATTTTCTGGCTTGTTAAACTTGATTTCTGTATTAGTAGCTGTATTTAGAGCACAACCAAAAGCTGTTTGCTGAATTTCCTGTTTGCACTTAATTTTAAATCGTTTTTTTTCTTAAAACTTGCATATTTTCTGTCCTTGACCTAGCACTCTTGTGTGGGGTCATTTACTGCACTGTTATAACTTGATATTACTTGTGAACCTCTGCTATCTCTGTAAAAACAAAACAAAAAAAAATCTTGCTTTTTCCCACTTTTCTGAGAGTTAAAAAGTTCAGTTACAGGCTTGCTGTTCCTGAACTGTTTGAAAGTTTCTGTGAGGCCATTTTGCTTGGGCTGAAGGAGGGTCTCTGTGTTTATCAGTGGGAGTGACTAACATTGAGCAGCTTCCCTGCCCCGGAGAGGTGGTTACTGACTTGAAACTGTAGTTTTATTGGCCACTAGGGGTCATTTCCATAACTCCTTCATTTGTCCTCGGAGGAGTGGTTTAGGGCAGTGACTTGTGGTTTGTTGGCCAATTTGGGTCATTTCCTGTCTTTTCCAGCCCCCTGCTATAAAGCACGCTTTAGCGATTTAGCCGATTTAGCGGAGTTGCTACTGCACACTAGGGCAGCGCGGTTAAGCAGGTTTAAACTATTCGGCTACCTAAAGTCCACTCTTCAAATTTTCCCTTAAAACTACCTTCCTCGAACTATACTACTGATCTAATCAGCGTATCCTATAATTAAAAAGATCATCTCTACTTGACTCCAAGTAGACTATTCTCTATCTGTTAAACGTAGCACTTGCTCCTACAGTACTTATTACCTTGATACGGCACTCTTGTCATAGATAGTACCCCAAAAAGGCAACCCCCCATTTCTCGGTCACCCACGTCCCCGGAATCTTTTTTTAAAGTTTTTTTTGTCTATTCCTTCTAGCATGTCGAGGGATCAGTTGCTAGTGTCCTCTCCTGCTCAGCTGGTGAACCTGGGAATATTGAGGCAATGTTACAATTGCCTCATGTACACAGACAACCCTCTCCTCCTCCCACAAAACACAAATACATGCGAGAGATGCAACTACACGGCCAAACTGGAGGCTGAGCTCTCTCAACATAGGACTGGCAAGACCAGTCAGGAGGAGAAGGTTACCACACACACTATAGACCCAGTCTCACATATTACCATTACAACCTCAAATCATACACATAAACACACAAAGACATACTCGGAGGCTCTGATCAAAAATCTACCAAAACAGCAGAGGCCACCAAAGCAGACACCCAAACAACCACCACCTCAGAACACAACACCTGCAACACATAGACCTCACAGTCAGAGTGTCAAACAGTCACAGCCCTTAAGGCCAAACACAATGCCAGACACACTAGTCATTGGTGACTCCATAGTCAGACACACTGACGTCCCGCTCACCAGACTGAGTAAGGAGAAGGTCACAGTAAGCTGCCTGTCGGGCGCTAGAATCCGCCACATAACGCAAGCACTCAGGTCTCTCAACAGCAGGTACAAATATGATTCAGTCATTGTCCACGCTGGTGTAAACGACCTGAGACGTACCTCCTTGGACTACATGAAAAGAGACATTGAGGAGCTCTCTGATTATGTAGCCCAGACAGGTATGACCCTGACCTTGAGCAGTATCCTACCTTCACCAAGAATGATGCCACAATACAGAGATAAGATGATCAGCTTTAACAATTGGCTTAAACACTGGTGTCATTCAAAGGGGATCCAGTGTCTGTCTGCCTGGGATGACATGCTGGACAAGCCACGCTGCTTCAAGGGACGGCTTGCACCTGTCACCCTGGGATTCGGATATTGGCAAAGGCTCTTGCCACCCCCATAGTGCCTTTTAGGCAAGGCTCAAATTCTAAACCTACCACCCTAGAACACAAAAAGGAAAAAACTAAGGGTAATGCTGCTCAATGCCAGAAGTCTAAATCTCAAAATGCACGCACTCGAGGCCCTTCTCAGTATGGAGAACATCGATGTCTGTGCTGTGACAGAAACCTGGTTCAAGGCTCCTGAGAGCACCCCCGCGCTATCAGGTTTTACCTCATATCATGCGTTCTGGCCCCAAAATCTGGACAATACCAAGAAAGGAGGGGGGGTATCCATATTCATCAAGGACACCCACACCTCAAGACTGGTGGCAACGCACGATGCATCGGAGACCATCCAGGTGCAATTAACCATAGGCAAGACTGCTCTGCAAATTGTAGCATGTTACAGGCCACCCTCACAAACTCAGGAACCTCACATGGCCTTCCTGAAAACACTAGAGGGGATAAATGTATCACCAAACACCATCATACTAGGTGACTTCAATTACCCTAATATAGACTGGGAACACTACTCAAGCCCAAACACCCTAGCCCAAAAGTTCCTGGAATTCATAAACTCAAATGCCATGGAACAACTAGTCACCATCCCACAAGAGGAGATAACATACTTGATCTCATCATCACGAACATGGGAGCACAATGTTCAACACCGGAGGTGTACCCCTCACTGGTGAGATCAGACCACAAACTAATCTCGCTGGAGGTCCTCATCCCACCCCACCTGAAATAAAAAGACCACAGTAAAGAACTTCTCAAAAGCCGACTTCACACTTCTAAAGACTAGTGTGGTCTCCTTTAAGGCCCCGAGCCGGGCGGAAAACAGTACTCAAGCCGCTGAATCACTTACAAATGCCTTCTACCAGCACCTGCAGGACTGCATGGATAAGGCAATCCCAAGCAAAACAAAGACTCTTTGTACCAAAGGCAAGCATCCAGTCTGGTGGACCCCAGCCATAAACAAACTCTACAACAAAAGGAGGAAGCTACTACAAGATAGAGCAAAATCCTTAAAAGGTAAGACACCATTGATCACTATAAGTAAAAACTAAGAGCTCTCATAAAATCATCCAAAGCAAATTTCGAGAGAAAAATAGCTAAAGACTCAAAAGACAATCATAAGGCCTTCTTTAGCTATGTTAGAAACCTGGGAGGAAACTCCCAGATATGCTCAGAGCTAGTTCAAAATGATGTGAAGATTACTGATCCTACAGACATTGCCAACATACTGGCTGACAGGTTCAGTGCAAACTTCTCCCCCCCCAAAAGGAGAGATATCTATACCAAACGATTGCAGCCTCCCAAACATTTCCAGCGCCCAAGTGAGAACTGCTCTCTCCAAAGCAAAAAACACAGCATCCATGGGACCTGATGGTGTCCCCGGCTGTGTGCTCCATGAACTCAATGAGGAATTAAACCCACAGCTAGGACAGCTGTTTAATCAAAGTCTTACCTCTGGATACGTACCCAGGGAGTGGCGCACTGCAACTGTGGTACCACTTCACAAAGGCGGTGCCTCCACCGACCCTGGAAATTACCGGCCCATTAGCTTGACAAGCCTTATCTGCAAAGCCATGGAGAGGATCATAATGGACCTCATAAATAAAGACATAGGGAATTTGCAGACTTTGGATCCAACCCAGTTTGGCTTTGTCAAAGGCAGATCATGCCTTTTAAACTTGGTTGACTTTTTCGAAACAGTCACCAAAGCCATTGATGAGGGAAAGGCAGTCCAGTCACCAAAGCCATTGATGAGGGAAAGGCAGTCCATACAGCCTACCTCGATCTGGCTAAGGCCTTCGATACAATACCCCATTCGGGTATCATTGAAAAACTCATCAGCTTAAATGTCAACCCATACATCACAAGATGGGTTGCAAACTGGCTGAGTGACAGAACCCACAGGGTCAGAGCTGCTGGCGCCATGTCAGACTCAAAGCCTGTCACAAGTGGTGTCCCACAGGGCTCAGTCCTGGGCCCACTCTTGTTTGGCATCTACTTTTCCGAAGTACAAGCAAACACAGGAGGGTTATGGCTGACAAAGTTTGCAGATGACTGCAAACTGGCCATAGTAGAAAACACATCTGACACAGATATCCTTCAGAAGGGTCTCACAGAAACGGATAACTGGTGCCAGAGCCACGGCCTAAAGTTAAATGCCAAAAATGCATAGTCATACCCTTCGGGAAAAACAAGGTTACCCCTAGCTACCAAATAGGTGGCAATCCACTGAGCACAGAAGAAGTTATCAGGGACCTGGGGACCCAGGTTGATAGTAGTCTGTCATTCGACACCCATGTAGCTAAAGTAGTTAGGAAGACCTTCTACATTGCCCACCTTATCATGAAGGGATTCTCATCTAGATCAAGGAGGTCATAGTCTCCTTTACTCATCACTCATCAGACCAATGATTGAGTACAATGCCCCATTCGGAATGTATCTGACCCGACACTTGCAGCAGCTGGAGAGGCCACAAAAGTTCCTCACCAAAAGGATAAAGGGTCTCAAAAATCTGTCCTATGCTGCCCGACTGAAAGAACTCCAGCTCTATTCAGTCGCCCGCTTGCTCAGAGGTGACCTTTGCCTAACATACAAGGCCATGTCAAACCCAGATTTGATGAATATGCTTCACCTCAAAAATCTAGATCCATCAGAGCCACAAGGGCGGGAGACTTAAACCTTGACACGGCTATTAATAGGACGTGCTGGAGGGATAGATTCATCACCCAAAGACTCCCTATGCTGTGGAACAAAATCCCGGTACATGTGAGGCAGAGCACCTCGCTGGCCTTGTTCAAGAGAAATCTTGACCAATGGATGGGAGATCGCAGATATACCCCAGGGATTACCTCAGTGTCACTGCTCGACAGAGGCACAGAAAAATAATGGGTATAGTTCCCCATACTAAAGGGGTGGCCTAAGCCACAAAACGATGGGCTAGGCTTGTAAATGCCCTCGGGCAGATAGCCTAGTATGAACCTATGAACCTATAAAAAGAAACCTCAGTCAGCACCTCAAATTATGTACCTCAGATTATACTCCTCAAATCAATTTCCAGTCACCACTTATATGTAATATTCCCTGCTGAAAGCTGAATATTTCTACCAAACCTTTTAAGCTTCATAATATCAGTTTTAGGTAGAATAGAAATACATGCCAGCATAATCCCCATCCCTTGTCAGACCCTTCCTACCCCAAATCTGCCATTATTATCTTTTGTTCCTCTTCTACCACTATTAGAGCTCCTCTATTGTTTAAAATAAGTACTCCTCTTTCCCTTTTCCCTGATATTCTGCTGAACATCCATTCTGAAATCCTTTCTTTATGAAATTCACATGCTCAATTCTTTCCAAATGTTTCTCCTATAGCATTGCTATTTGTACTGTATATTTCTTAATATAATTGAATAGTATTTTTTCTTTTTTGGCTATACCTGTGAGACCACTCACATTCCAAGATAATATGAAAAGTGTAGCCAATGTGATAAGTTATTAGTCCCACCTATTATATATGACAAGTTTTTCAAATGTCTTTTTCCTGGTTTTGTAATACATGCACCCACTAATGTTTCACGGTTTGATGCTTTATATGGGTTTTTCTTATCATCATCATTGGAATCTATGTCACATTTGCAAGACTTTTTGTTTCAATGAAAATTCTCAAACCAACAAAAAAAATACCCCAAAACACCTCCATGACCTGTTAAGTTAATACAAACACACAAAACTTTGTATATCATCAAATAATGAGGTTTAACAATCCTACTAGGGACAACTGTCAAAATAGATAGCTGTTAACATAGGCCTTACCTAGCCTAAAATTGAGGTTATCCATGCCAAGACTCATGCTATTTTCTGAGCTTCAACTTACACTAACTGGTGTCTGTTCTTTCTTTTTGTCTTTATCCCCTTCCCAGGTGTGAAAAACAACTTTCATGCTTTCTGAATATGTTAACTTTTAGCCTTAACAAAATTGTGCTTTGGACTTTTTATTGCCCTGTAATCAGCTTGTCTTCATGGACATGAGAGAAACAATGAAGCCCAAACTGCAGGCTTCTAAAGCAAGCTGAAACATTTATTGCTAAAGAAATAATTTTCATTATATTTATATTCTCTTATTTACCTGTTTCCACTTAAAACGTATTACATTAAGCCAAAGGTCTTAATTCAGACATTCACCTATGTTAAAGTAAGAGAAAACATATCAGCTCTACATATGTTCTGGTCTATGTACTTTGCACCCCATTTGCCACCTCAACAGCCCAAAATTACAGCCTATTAACGTAAACATGCTTTTGTCTAGCCTTTTTTTTCTACTTTTGCATTTTAATGTCTACATTTCATAATACTAAAAAAGAAAAAAGAAAAAAATGCATGTGTTTTCTTTAGTAGCTTTATCACATACAAGCACAACTAAAATGCTCTACTTTAAAACATGCAATTTATATCATGAAAAGTTTTGTAGAAATACTCTTAATAACAGACATTGTTTTACTTAAAGTTACCTTTTTCCTTCCTCTCCCCTCAGTGCCCTTCCAAACATTAATGTCATGAAGTGAGTCAAATGCCTTTCATTTCCCTGAGTTTAACAAAGTCAGCAAAGGTCCACACTCTTTCCACTTTTTCATATACAGCCCATATTTCACAAATGTGAATGATGCTTTGCAATCTAACATTTATTCACTAATTCTGTGTTATGGTCTTCCTGTTCCTCTCCATCTCCCAACTTCAGACTGTGAGTCCATAACCAAGGTACTCCTAATTCTTCTAGTCAACACGTGTGCTTTTCTATGTTTCTCAAGCATTTTCTTTTGGAATAATGGAAAAGGCTTCAATGGGAAAGTCTCACTGTGTGCTTTAATATCAGGGCAGTCAGAAGCAGAGTCCCCTTCTGCTTGATGCCTCACTTTTGGTTGGACATACTTTTCTATTTCCTCCTTAGGCTGTTCTGCAAAAAAAAATTACTTTGATCCTGCAGGAAAAAATATATTCTGAAGACAGCTGAATGCAGCAGCTTGAATCTTACGCCTGCCTCTCAACATTTCCTGATTACGGGAATACATTTGTTTCTCTTCTGCCTGGTGTACAGTGAATAATCATTTTCCACAAATACTCTACTGTCTGAAACTTTTAATCCTTTGCTCTTTTACCACAGTTTTTCAGAATCAACTCTTTCCACTGGTTTGACTGCATCTTTACTAATACAGGTCTTGGCCAGATTTGGAGCATGCACATGGTGTGCTCTTTCAATTAACAGTTCCTGCTGTGGAACATCAGCCCAGTTGCTTATTTGTGCCATCATAAAGCTAATACTGTCTCTTCCTTCGAGTTTCTCTGGTACAGCAGAAAATCTCAGGTTTTCCCTCCATGCTCTGTCCTCTTATTCTACCACTTGTGAAATGTCTCTGCTTGACCAGTTTCGTACTCAGCCAGCTTCTTCATTTCACGTTTTGCAGTTTTATCGGCTCATCCAAATATCTTTTTAAAGCTTATTCCATTTTTTTCCAGCTTTTTGTTAGTTGAGTTGATATAATCCTTCAGTGTTTCATTTCTTTTAGTCAGCTCTGGGCACATTTGACTAATTTTCACTCTATATTACTGGAAGCCATCTGTTGTACCAAAGCTGGAGCTTGAGCTGCTTTTTGCTTTTTTTTGCTTTGTTTTCTATTCAACTTTTCTAGCTGATTTTCTTTTAGGCGCTCTTTGTTTCTTCTTTTTGGACACCCAGGCAGTGTAGTTACTAGCCAGCTACTGAATTTACTAAAAGTGACTGAGTTCCTGACCCTTGTCTTTCAGTTTCTTTGTTCACACTGAGAAAGTTGAAGTTAAACTGTTGATCATTGTGAAAACTTCTTGGAAAGTCCCCTTCTTGCTGGATTCTTGAGCTATTAGGTTGAGAGGCATTTGGCTGTAGTGAGCTGCACACTATTTTCTTACAGTAGTGAGTTGTGTGGCAATTATTTATGTATTTATTTATTCATTTGATTATAAAAAAACATTTGAACTCTATTATACCCATATAAGTGCTGTGATTGATTATCACATGTGTGTGTGCATGTATGTATTAATGTGTGAGGGAGGAGCATAGATTCTTATAACTGTCCCTGATTTTTGACACATACTTTCTAGGAAACAGTGCAAAAAATATTTGATTTTCTGTGAAGTCAATAAAGCCAGATATTACAATTTCATACATGTTTATTGTTTGGGAAATGTACATTGATGGAAATCCTCTTGCTCTATTAAACTTTTCAAGTGAATTATGATTATATTTATAAATTGTCTTTGACTTGGAGTCTTTTTTTTTTTTTGGTTCATAGGTAGGTACTAGGCTATCTGCCCGAAGGCGTTTATAAGCCTAGCAGGAATGTGTTGGCTTTCACCACCCCCCTTAGATTAGTTCCCTGTGCATCTGTCCAGCAGAGTCATTGAAGTGATCCCCGGGATAAACTTTCTGTTTCCCATCCACTCTTCAAGGTTTCTTTTAAAGAGGGTTAGTGAGGAGCTCTGCCTAATGTAGATTAGAATCTTGTTCCAAAGCATGGGAAGTCTCTGGGACAGGAATCTATCCCTCCAACACGTCCTATTTATTGTTGTGGTGAGGTTTAGATCCCTAGAGCAGTGGCTCGAGGGGATATGTTTTTTTTTAGGTGGAGCATGTCCATCAGTTCTGGGTTGGACATGGCCTTGTATGTCAGGCAGAGATCAGCTCTGAGTAGGCAGTATGTAACTGAGTACAGCTGGAGATTCTTCAGTAGAGCTGCATAGGGCATCTGTTTGAGGCTAGTGATCCTCTTGGTGGGGTACTTCTGTGGCCTTTCCAGCTGTTGCAGGTGTCTTGTAAGGTACATCCCAAATGGGGCGTTGTACTCTATGATGGGTCTGATGAGTGATGCATAGAGGGGCACAATGACCTCTTTTGATCTGAATGCAAACCCTTTTGTGATTAGGTTGGCCACAATGTGATTATCAAAGGATAGGTTACTATCTACTTGGGTCCCTAGATCCCTTATTATGTCTTCCGTATTTCGGGGGCTACCACCTATGTGGTAGTCTGTGGTTACTTTGTTTTTTCCAAAGGGGATGACTGTGCACTTTTTGGCATTTAGCTTGAGGCCATGGTTTTGACACCAGGTATCTGTCTCAGTCAGACTCTTTTGGAGGATGTCTGTGTCAGCCGAAGAGTCAGTTATAGCCCCTAGTTTGCAGTCATCTGTGAACTTGGTCAGCCATAGTCCTCCTGTGCTCGCCTTTACCTCAGAGAAGTATATGCAGAACAGGAGGGGTCCTAGGACTGAGCCCTGGGGAATGCCATTTGTAACTGGTTTAGAGTCAGACCTAGCTCCCGCAACTCTTACCATGTGGATTCTGTCCATGAGCCAGTTGGCAACCCATCTCATGATGTAGGGTTTATGTTCATGCTGGTGAGCTTGTCTATAATACCAGAATGGGGAATGGTGTCGAAGGCCTTTGCAAGGTCTAGGTAGGCTGTGTGGACCACCTTTCCCTCATCTATAGCCTTGGTAATTGTCTCAAAGAAGTCCACCAGGTTTAGGAGGCATGATCCTCCCTTAACAAAGCTGAACTATGTTTGGAGGTTCCCAATGTCTCTGTTAATGAGATCCATGATGATGTGCTCCATAGCCTTGCAGACCAAGCTAGTCAGGCTTATAGGGTGATAGTTCCTGGGGTCTGTTGTGGCTCCACCTTTATGGAGCGGAATAACCATTGCTGTGTGCCACTCCATGGGCATGTAGCCTGTGGAGAGGCTGAGTTTGAACAGTGTGTTTAGGTGAGGAGTTAGTTCATCTTTGAAGCTTATGTAGGACACAGCCTAGGACACCATCTGGTCCCATTGATGCTGTGTTTTTGGCTTTGGAGAGGGCTGTTTTAACCTGAGTGTCTGTGATCTCAGGGGCACTACTTTCTTCTGGTATGGTTATGGGCCCTTTTGGGGGTGAAAGTTGGGTGATGATTGCACTGAACCTGTCTGCCAGGATGTTGGCGATATCAGTCAGTTCAGTGTATTTTGTGTCATTCTACACTAACTCTGAGCAGATCTGACAATTGCCACTTAGATTCTTGACATAGCTAAAGAATGCTGTGTGGTTATCTTTGGAGTCCTTGGCAATTTTTCTTTAAAAGCTATCCATTTGATGATTTTATGAGGGATCATAGTTTCTTGCTGATACTAATCAGGGATGTCTTCCCTTCTTGGGATTTTACTCTTTTCTGTACTAGTTTCCTCCTCCTATTGTATAGCTTGTTTATGGTTGGGGTCCACTAGACTGGTTTCCTTTTCTTGGAGGAATGAGTCTTGGTTTTGCTTGGGATGCATTCTTGTAGAGTGCATTAGTAAAGGATTTTGTAGCTTGGAGAGCATTATCCTCTAGCATGGGGGCTTTGAAACTTTCCACCTCAGTCTTAAGTAACATGGAGTTTGCTTTTGAAAAGTTTTTCACGGTGGTTTCTTTGACCAGGGGTGGGGCCAGAATGTGGATATCCAGAGTAATTAGTTTATGGTCAGATCTAACCAGCAAGGGGTTGACGTCTGGTGTGGAACACCGGTCGCCCATGTTGGAGATGACCAGGTCCAATATGTTGTCACCTCTGGTGGGGGTGTTGACTAGTTGATCCAGGGCATTTGAGTTTATAAATTCTAGGAAATGCTGGGCAAGGGAGTTTGTACTTGAGTAGTTCTCCCAGTTAATGTTTGAATAATTGAAATCACCCAATATTAGAGTGTTTGGTAGGACCATTATGTTTCCAGAAATGCGGAATGGGGGTCCTGGGACATGGTGGGTGATCTGTAGCAAGCTACAATTTGAATTGCAGTTTTGCCCATTGTTAGTTGCACGTGTATGATCTTTGAAGCATCGTGCTGTGCCACTAACCTGGAGGTGTGGGTATCCTTGATGAATATGGATACGCCCCCGCTTTTTGTATTTTTGTCTGGGTTTTGTGGCCGAAATGTATGGTATGAGTTGTAACCTGGAAGTGTTGGGGTGCTCTCTGGAGCCTTAAACCAGGTTTTTTGTTATTGCACATATATTGATTTTTCTCCATACTGAGGAGTGCCTCGAGTGCATGCATTTTGAGGTTTAGACTTCTGGCATTGAGTAGCATTACCCTCAGTTTTTTATTTGTGCTATTTACAGCAGTGGGTTTGTCTTTTGAGCCTTGCCTAAAAAAGGCACTATGGGGGTGGCAAGAGCCTTGGCCAGAATTCAAAAGCCTAAGAGTGACAGATGCAAGCCATCTCTAGCAAAGTAGCATGGCTTGTCAAGCATGTCATCCCAGGCTAACAGACACTGGATCATCTTTGAATGGCACCAGAAGCTTAGCCAGTTGTTGAAATTGATAATTATTTCTTTATACCGTGGTATAATTCTTGGTGAGGTCAGGATGCTACTCAGGGTCAGGGTCATACTGGCCTAAGCCAAGTGATCAAAGAGCTCTTCCATGACTCTTTTCATGTAGTCTAGGGAGGTACGGTTCAGGTCATTCACACCAACATGGACAATGACAGAGTCGTATCTGTACTTGTTCTGGAGTGATCTGAGCACTTGTGTTATGTGGCAGATCCTGGCACCCGACAGGCAGCTAACAGTAACCTTCTCCTTGTTCAGCCTAGTGAGTGGGACTTCAGTGTGCCTGACTATAGAGTCACCTATTACTAGTGTGTTGGGTATGTTATTTTGCCTTAAGGGCTGTGATTGCACACTGTAAGTATGTGTTTCATGGTTTGTGTTGGGGGGTGGAGGTTGCTTGGATGTCTGCTTTGGATGTCTCTGTTGCTTTTGCAGATTTTTATTTAGAGCCTCAGAGTATGTTTATGTGTATTTATGTGTGTTTTTTGCCAGTGCTGGTTTCATAGATTGTCTTATAGGGTTGTCTGTGTACAGGAGGCAGTTGTAACATTGCTTCAAAATGCCCATATTCGCCAACTGGACCAGACAGTACACTTGAAACTGCCCTTTGGACATGCCTGGATAGGTACAGTGAACTGTTTTACTGATTGGCTGGTAAGGTCGAATAGAGAGCCTTGTCTTTCTCTACAGTATGGGGGACTCCATTGAAAATGGGTTCTTTTGGCCCAATGGACCATCCTGGTAAACCAACTGCAAATAAATAAATAAATAGATCTATGTGAGACTGGTGGTGTGATGCAAGTAATTCCCTTCTCCTCTTGACTGTATGGTCCAGTCTTTGGTTGAAAGAGCTTGGCCTCCAGTTTGGCTGTATAATTGCATCTCTCACATGTGTTAGTGTTTGGTGGTAGGAGGAGAGGGTTGTCTGTGTACAGGAGGCAGTTGTAACATTGCTTCAAAATGCCCATATTCACCAACTGGACCAGACAGTACACTTGAAACTGCCCTTTGGACATGCCTGGATAGGTACAGTGAACTGTTTTACTGATTGGCTGGTAAGGTCGAATAGAGAGCCTTGTCTTTCTCTACAGTATGGGGGGGGTCTAGTGCTAAGGTTTATTAGTGCTTGCTATGAGTTTTGAGCAAGTGCTGGGCTAAGAAGTGAATGGTTTGAGTGCTTAAGTTGAAAGTTTGTCTAGTTCCAAGGGAAAAAAAACTGTAGAGCAGACTTTGTGGAGCCGGGAATAATTATACCCTAGCTAACCGGTGCTGCCCGGTGCACAAAACCTTGCAAATGCGGGTTTTATACCAGAGAAATGAAAGAGATAGAAATTTTCCCAAAATGGCCAATAAACTACTAATTTCTGGGCTGAAACCACTCCTCCGGGGACAGATTGGCTGTTCAAAGCTCCCTCTCTCACAGGTGAACAGAGAAACTTCCTTCTATCCAAGTAAGGTATGGGCAAACACAGAAACTTTTAACACAGCCCTGAATTCAGCACGAACCTGAAAACTGGACTATACTAGCTTAGAAAGCCTGGAAAACAAGTATTTTTTGTTTTTATGTTTTTTTCAGAAAATAAATCAGATACAATCAAAAAGCACTTTAAATGCACAGAAATGGCTATCACACTTGAGTGTGCATCCTACAACAGTTAAACAGGTACTTTAAACACAAAAATGACTTTGTTAAAGTGCAGGTAGTAAAATAAGTACAATATGTAGCTGATACAAGCTTTTTAAATCACAGAAACTCTAAAAAATTGGCGTCTCTCTTTGTTTTCCTTGCTGCTCTAGAACTCTGCTTGGCACCAGGCAGGAGCTTGCTGAGCTACATACCTCTCAACTGTCCCTGATTTTGACTCAGAGTTTAGCTTTGTCCCTCTGAATCCCTCATAACACTGGTGCCATCTGAACAAAAGGTGGTGAATTATACAGAATAAATAATGACAATAATTAAGAGCTGATGACTTATTTTACTGCAGGAAATGTACATTAATTCACATTCTTCAATACCATTAATGTCTCAAGTTAATCGAACTAATATTTTAAAAGTGTCCCTGATTGTCCCCGATTTTGTCTGGCTTTGTCCCTGATTCTGTTGAGAGTTGTCTCTGATTGGTTGACAGCTATGCTAAGCTATATACAAGTGCAAAATCCTCACAAATGCGGCTTTTATAGCAGGGAAATGAAGGAGATAAAAATTAGCCCAAAATAGCCAAAAAAGTACTAATTTCTGGGCTGAAACCACTCCTCCAGGGACAGATTGGCTGTTCAAAGCTCCCTCTCTCACAGTGAACAGAGAAACTTCCTTCTGTCCAAGTAAGGTATGGGCAAACACAGAAACTTGTAACACAGCCCTGAATTCAGCACTAACCTGAAAACTGGACTATGCTAGCTTAGAAAGGTGGGAAAACAAGTATATATATTTTTTTCAGAAAATAAAGCAGAAACAATCAAAAAACACTTTAAATGCACAGAAATGGCTATCACACTTGAGTGTGTATCCTACAACAGTTTTGTCCCGAAGTCTTGAGCAAAGAAGTTGCCATAGAAGCTCTCCAGTTTCCCTGATTTTGTCTTATTTTTTTTAATGTGTGTTTTTGCAAATTTTGCAATTCTCTGACAACTCAGTGAGAATTGTAGTTACTAAATAATGACAGACATTTGAGTTTCAAAGGAGTATTCATAGTCTCTTGTGCAAATACGATAGTATACCTGATGCTTAAGAATGAGCGTAGCAAAGATGTGATTCATAAAGGTAATTTATGCTAATGCACAAGGCCTAAAAATAATGAGATGCAAATGAGAACTGGTGTAAAGGGTAGTATGCTAATTAGGCACTTTTGCAATTCATAATCCAACATCCCTGTGGTACGCACATTCGTTGTTAAATGCAGTACTTAGTTCACCTTTGATATTGGGGTTGCAGTCCATGAACTTATTTTCCAAGTATGCACAAACACTTCCCTCACATAAAAATGAATTATTTCTCCCAGCAAACTACTTTATTAGTTTGTATTAAATGTGCACAAGCACAAAAATGACATAATAAAATATTTCTACCCAGCAATCAGACCAGCAGTCTGACCGTGTATGCACAAGGGTCTATATTAGATGAACGAAAGTTCATCTTAGCAAACACTCACATGAGCAAATGTCCAGGTACTCGAAACTGCAATTGCCCCCCACACCCCCTATAAATATATATTCCAACTCTGAGATCGCACTACAGTGAGGAAAGAGCAAATATTCCCATCTTCACTGTACTGCGTTGTCACAATTGTGATTTCGAGCTCTGCAATATTAGGTCATGTGAGCGTTCGCTAAGATGAACTTTCGTTCATCTAATATAGACCCTTTGCACAAGCACGTACATGACACACAAATTAATTACTCCTGTGACCCCTTCAATAACATTTCCTACTATGTACAAGCACGAAAATGAAACATTTACCCAACTGACCCCTTCAGTAACATGCCCCTTTATGGACAAGTACCACAATCAATGAAGCATTCATCCACACAACCCCTTCAGTAACATGCTGTGTTTGCAAAAGCAGCAAAATTGAAACACTGACCCAAGTGACCCCTTCAGTAACATGCTGTGCATGCAAAAGCACCAAAAATGAAACACTGACCCAAGCGACCCCTTCAGTAAAATGTCCAGTATGCGCAAGTATTGCAATGAAACATTCACCAAAAGGACACCTTCAGTAATATGTCCAAGTGTGCACAAAGTCTGAAATGAATCATTTCCCCCATTGACCCCTTCAATAAAACATCCAGGTACGCACAAGCACTGAAGTAAAGCATTCACCCACACAACCCCTCAGTAATGTGTCCAGGTATGTCAGGTATGCAGAAGAACTAAAATAAAACTTTCACCCACACAACCCCCTCAGTAATGTGTCCAGGTATGTCAGGTATGCAGAAGAACTAAAATAAAACTTTCACCCACACCCCCTCAGTAATGTGTCCAGGTATGTCAGGTATGCAGAAGAACTAAAATAAAACTTTCACCCACACAACCCCCTCAATAATGTGTCCACGTATGTCAGGTATGCAGAAGAACTAAAATAAAACTTTCACCCACATAGCCCCCTCAGTAATGTGTCCAGGTATGCAGAAACACAAACTTAGCACCTTTTGCATCCCTGTATTCAGACAGAAAACCTGCTGCTTTCTGGCATAATTTCAGGCCAATTTATACACCTTGTATGCAACTGAGTTCATTATAGATTCATGCCCATGAACCAAACTCATGCACATACATGTAAACCCCCTTATCAGTGTAGTAGCTGTCCCCCTATTGCTTATGCATTAATCAGGTTACACATTTCCAATAGGGATGTGTGTTCACAAAAGCTGTTCTGCACTTCATAGTCATCCTGAAAGTCTGGTACTTGCATAACCTCATAGTGCTGCTCTTCGCAGATCACCTCTATAAGTATGCAAAGCCCTGGACCATGAATACCTTCCTCAGACTTCATGATAGTGCTGCTCTTCACAGATCACCTCTATAAGTATGCAAAGCCCTGGACCATGAATACCTTCCTCAGACTTCATGGCCTTCAGAAAGAGCATGCTAATGCAAAAGCTTGTTATTCTAACAAGCGTCTTGGTTTATTTTCCTATGATTTTGATCCTTTGCCATGCATTGTTTTTCAGATTTCTCATTAATTCGTGAGCTAAGATGTTGAGAGATATTTCTTTCTTCAGTCATTTGATCACAATCATATACATGAGGTTTACAGTCACAGTCCATGCAACTAGTTGACATTGGTAGTTGTCTGTGTACATGTGCGTGTGCATGCATAGATGCTTCAAATGTACATGTGCGCGTGCATGCATAGATGCTTCAAATGTACATGTGCGTGTGCATGCATACATGCTTCAAATGTACATGTGCGTGTGCATGCATACATGCTTCAAATGTACATGTGCGTGCATGCATACATGCTTCAAATGTACATGTGCGTGTGCATGCATACATGCTTCAAATGTACATGTGCGTGTGCATGCATACATGCTTCAAATGTACATGTGCGTGTGCATGCATACATGCTTCAAATGCCTTTGATTTTGTTGTATGGTTTTGCTCTGTTCTCTAAAACTTGTTTGGTTTTCTGGTAAATCACTGAGGATTACAGTCAGTCAGTAAAGCCAAACATTAAAGTTTCATATTTCTTATTCTTCTGAAAATACATGTTAATGGAAAGAATTTTGCTCTGTGAACTTTTAAGTGAATTATGATGATATTCTGATTTTCGGTCTTTGTCCCTTCATTAATGTTGGGGTCTTGTCCCGAATTCTTGAGCAAAGATGATGGCATAAAAGCTGCACATTGTCCTTGATATTGCCTCATATTTTGCTCTAAGTTATTGTACAATTTTGATATTCTGGCAAATCAGTGAAGACTGTAATTACTAAATAATGACAGATTTCCTTTATAGACTTCAAAAATCACAGTAATGTAAAGCATGTTATTCTAGCAACTTTTTTTTGTATATAAAGGCAATATATATTCTTAATTTTAGTCCTTTGTTCCTCATATTTTTTTTATCTTTTGTGTAACAAAAACACATCTATAAGGGTTTTATATGTGTAATCAATCAAGATGCATTTTCCTATTGTATATGCTTTGTAATCTTTGACATTTGTATAACATTGCATAATACTGTTGGAGCTTTTCTCCCCGGGCCTCTACTGAAAATGGACATATATCTAGTTAGACTAGCCCGGTCAACAAATGTAAAATAAAAATAAAATAAAAAATCTTTCTCCTTGATTCTTGAGCTAAGATTTTGAGAGGTATTTGGTTGAAGTGGGCCACTCATTTTATTCTGACAGTAGTGAGCTAAGAAGATAAATTCTTGTGAGACAGTTATTTATTTATTCATTTATTTTATTGCAATTAAACATCGGAAGTCTACAGTCTCTGTCATGCAAGTGTCTATAACTGATGATCATGCACATGCACGTGTGTATGTGTGTGTAACTATCGGTGTGAGTAGCATAGATGCTCTCAACTTTCCCTGATTTTGCAGAATGTCTTTAAATTTTTTACATCAAATTTTGGTCTGTTACTCGTAAAGTCTGTGGTCTTTCTGGCAAATCAGTGCGAACTACATTTATTAAATAATGACAGTCATCTCAGTTTCAAACTAAATAGCCTTAAAAAGCATGCTAATGCAAAACCTATTACTCTAGCAAATCTTTAATATATTAGAGAAATAGCTGTCCCTCATTCTGACCCTTGACAACCATATTTTGTTTTCTTCTTGATTCTTAAGCTAACAGGTTATGATGTATGTGGTGGTGAACAGTGAGCTGAGAAGATAATTGCCTGTGTGGCAGTTAATTATGTATTTATTCAGTCATTTGATCACAGTCAAATATCACAGATGCACAGTCACAGTTATTCAGTGGCCTTTTTTATTGCATTCTGATATCAGAATTGTATACAGTCAATAACGTTTATTTTAATGGATGGGTATGGATGAACGTAATTGGAAAGGTTGTCATTTATTAAAATTAAACAGTCATTATTCTGGCTTTGCAGAAGTAGTGTACATTTCTGTGAAGCCAGATGGACTACTCCACTGGGTCTGTTTGTAAATTAATTAGATATCTGAGGGGCACAGTAAATAGGTTGTAATTAATGACTATGTGAATTGTCTGTGATGAAAACTGCTATATATGTTTAGTGAAGGGTGTACAGTGTATCTAAAAGTAGCAAATGTGTCCATATTTGTTTCACTTTCCATCACAGTCAGGCATTAGCATTGTACACAATAAGTGACTATCTGTGCTGGTCTCTGCAAGATGTGTGCAATACCAATTGATCATAGAATCACACCACCACAGGAGGTTACTAGGCTATCGATATGGAAGTAATTTTAACCCTAGCTGTTTCATCCTATTGTAATACCATAGATACTCTAGTCAATACCCTGGGCTGTATTTATTTATGACTGCCCATGTCCAGGAGGGTTGTGGGTGCTATTCCTGGCAAAAACGTATAGTGTCCCATCCACTTGTCCAAGTTTCTTTTGAACACTGTCATAAAGGTGCTCTGTCTCACATGAATTGGTAGCCTATTCCAAAGATGCAGCAACTGCTGGGAGACAAATCTGTCCCTACAGCACATCCTATTCAAGATGGAGGCCATAGTTAGTTCCCTGGAATGGGTAGCTGTAGTCCTGTTGATTTATGGATGTACAGAAAATTCATTAGGTTTGGGTCAAAGATTGCTCTGTAAGCCAAGCATAAGTCACCCCTAGGAGGTCTATATGATACTGAGTATAGTGACACAGACTTTAGTCAGTCTGTGTAAGGTTCGTACTGGAGTCCCTTGATCTTCTTGGTTAGAAATGTCTGAGGTCTCCCCAATTGCTTCAGGTGCTTTGTACGGTAAATGCTGAAAGGGGTGTTATTCTCAATTATGTGCCTAATTAGTGATGAGTATAGAGAGGTTATAACCTCCTTTGCTCTAAAGGCAATGCATTTACTACTCAAGTGTGCTACATAGAAAGCGTTCCTTACTACAGCAGACACGTGGTGGTCAAAATTAAGGTCGCAGTGTACTTGTAATCACAAATCTCTTACCACTTCATAGGTACATAGGGTATTATTATTAATTTGATAGCGTGAGGGGACGTTGTTTTTACCGAAGGGAATGATGATGCATTTCTTTGCATTCAGTTTGAGACCGTGACTAAGACATCAGTCAGTGGTCTGCGTAAGACCCTCCTGAAGCATACTGACATCATTTGGGGATTCAATAATCACACCCAGCTTGCAGTTGTCCGCAAACTTGGTCAGTCACAACTTCTTAGTTTTAGCCTGGACTTCTGAGAAGTGTATACCAAGCAGCATGGGACCCAGCACTGACCCTTGTGGCACCCTGCTGGTGACAAGTCTGCAGGTTGATGTGGAGTCACCCATTTTGATAGTGTGTGGCCGGTGTGTGAGCCAGTTTGCAACCCATCTTACAACAAAGGGGTTTTTATTCAGTTTGCTAAGTTTATCAGTAATGCTTGAGTGTGGGATTGTTTCAAAGGCTTTGCCAAGTTGAGGTATGGTGTGTGCACAGATTTGCCATCATCAATGGCCCAGTTCACATTTTCAAAGCAATTCAACAGATTTAACAGGCAGGATCTGCCCTTGACTAAGCTGAATTGAGTCAGATCCAGGGTTTGGAGGTCACCTGTGTCTTTATTTGGGCGGCGCAGTGGTGCAGCGGTTAACGTTGTCGCCTCACAGCAAGAGGTTCTCTGGTTCGATTCTCGGCTGGGGTGCCTTCTGTGTGGAGTTTGCATGTTCTCCCTGTGGTGAAACAATGGGTTTCCTCCGGGTACTCCGGTTTCCTCCCACATTCCAAAGACATGCATCTGGAGCATATCTCCCCGGGCCTCCGCTGAAAACAGGCTCTGTGGAACCTAGTCGGACTTTCCCGGTCAACAAATGTTAAATAAATAAATTAAAAATAAATAAAATTTATGAGGTCCATGATGATACTCCCTATGGCATTACAAATGTGGCTGGTCAGATGTATGGGTCTATAATTCCCTGGATGTATTGCTAAACCACCATTGTGGAGGAGAACAATTTTACTGTCCTCCATTCCGCAGGAACAAAGTCAGTGGTTAGACTGTGACTGAATATGTTACTTAATGGTGATGCTAGCTCATGTTTTAGTTTGTTTAGAAGACAGCCTGGGATGCTGTCTGGTTCTAGAGAAGCTGTGTTTTTTGCCTTAGAGAAGGCTTTAATGACCTTCTTTTCAGATATGTAGGGTGGGGGAAAGTTGGGGGCAAGGTTTGTGATAAGTTTGGATGAGATAACAGAGTGAAAGTTTTGCTAAATCTGTCCACTAGCAGGTTTTCTATCTCTGTGGGATCGGTAGTCACTAGTTCTGTGCTATGCTTGGGTCCATCTCTCAACCACTTAGCGCAAGAAATCTGGAGAAAGCCTGACAAAATGGGGGGACAAAGGCACACAAAATAGGAGCACACATTTTAAATATTGCTCTTATAAACTTAGAAAGTTGGTAGCATAACAGGATTTGTATTAATATGCATTTTCTGAAGGATATGAAGTGTGGAACTCAAATGCATGTCATTATTTAGTAACTTTTATCCTTAAATAATTCCAGTGATTTGTCAAAAAACATAATTTTTATGAAGACCAGGCCAAAAATATGAGACAAAAATCTGTATTTTCTGCAAAAATCTGTACAGGTGAGAGGTATGCTTGAGTCCTCCCTTTCAAGCTATGTACATAGCTATAAAAGGCCTTATGATTATACTTGGCTGTGATTGCTAAGCTTTTCTCAAAGTACCCTTAGAGGATTTGACATGTCTTATTTGCCTGTTGAGACTGAGGAGGCTGCTTTTCCATTGTTGGGGCCTCACTATAGTTTTCTTAGACAGCAACTTTTTGTTGATGCTGGATGTCCACCAGGGTGGTCTTTTTTTTACTTGGAGCTCTGACTTCAATTCTCTCTGGAACAGCTGCATCTATCCACTTATACAAGTAATTGTACAGGGCTTTAATGTAAGCTTTGGTGGAGTTACCACTTCGAGCTGGGGGTGGGGCTTGGAATGCATTTATACCTTCCCCTAGGAGGGTGTAGTATGCTTTGGTGAAGTTTTTTAGTCTGACTTCACCCTTTGTGAATTCTGGTTTTACTGTCAGTTCAAAGGTGACTGATTTGTGGTCAGATTTAACTGATGAACGTCCAACAGTTGCGGTGGTGCATCTTTGTCATTTTAGTGTGGAGCAGATCTAGTATGTTTGTTCCTCTTGCTGGGGTTTGAACAATTTCTTCCAAGGCATTTGAATTAACAAAGTCAAGGAACTTTTGTGCTAGTGAGTCAGGGCTAAAGTATATTTCCAAGTTGATGGTGGATATTTGAAATCCCCCTTGACCAGAGTGTTTGGCAATACTTGGATAGACTCCATTTTGGTCAAGTAGGCCTACTGTGCGTCATGATCCATGGAGGGGGATTTGTAGCTAGCTATGACTTGAATGGGGGTCTTGCCCATAGTAATCTGAACTTGGACTAACTACTTGGAATTGTCCAATCTAACTAGTCGGGAGATGAATTTATCTCTAATATACATAGAAACACCACCTCCTTTGCTTCTCACACATTTGTTTCGCAGTCTGAAGGTGTGGAAGGCATTGTAGCCTTACAAGGCTGGGGTACTCAATGAGGCCTTGAATCAGGTTTCTGTGGTTTAACAGACATCTACATCCTCCAGTGATAGAAGTGCTTCCAGGGTGTACAGTTTTTGTTTAAGCTCCTAGCATTTAGCAGAATAACCCTTATTTTGTTATGGTTGACAGTTTTCACATCGGCAATTTTATTTTTGAGACCTTGCCTAAAAATGGCACTATAGGGGAGGCAAGAGCCTTTGCCAGCAGCCAAAAGCTTAGTGATGCCAAGTGCAAACCATGTCTGGCAAAGCAGCAAAGTTTGTCGACCATGTTATCTCAGGCTGACAGAAACTGGATCTCCTTTGAATGACACCAAAAACTAGGCCAGTTATTGAAATCAATCATTTTTGTTTGTACTGCAGAATCATTCTAGGTGAGGGTAGTATGCTGCTCAAGGCTAGGGAGATACACGCTTGGGACACGTACTCAGAGACCTCAACCATGTCTGGCTTCATATAGTCCAGTGAGGTACATCTCAGGTTGTTCACACCAACATGACCTATGACAGATTCATAACGGTACTTGTTGCTGAGAGACCTGAGTGCATGTGTGATCTGGTGAATCCTGGCACCGGACAGGCAGCTGACCATGACCTTCTCCTTGTCCTGCCTGTTGAGTGGGACATCTGTGTGTCTCACTATTGAGTTTCCAATAACAAGAAAATTTGTTTTTTGAGTGGTATGCCTTAAGGGCTTGGTAGGTAAGACACTGGTATTGCTATGTGTCTTGGTGCTGCAGGAACTGTGTTCGTTGCAGCAGTATTTTTGTTTTGGAGGTCTCTGGAGTTTCAGTAAGTTTTCTGAGAGAACCTTGATGTATGTTGATTTATGTGTTGGATGCATACTATGTGTAGAAGTAGTGGTACAATGTGCATGAGTAGTGGTGGGTGATTTGACAACCTCTTCAGTGTTACTGTTTTAAGTGCGAGAGAGCAGGGATTCAAGATTGTTGGTGTAGATGCACCCTGTAGTCGAGTGATTTATTAGTAGGGGGTTGTCAGCGTACATGAGGCAGTTACTACACTGCCTCAAGAGACCCAAGTCACGAAGGGTAACAGGAGAAGCAAGGATGGTCCAAATGTCTGTAATGCTAGGTTTGAAGAATGCTATCACAAAGGGGGTGCTTTCAGGATTGATCTAAGAGGTGCTCTGTAGATGGGTATTTCCAACAGGGTTTTTGGCTGGGAGGTTAATAGGTCACAGCTCACTAACAATACTTCTTGTACCAGAGATGTACTAAAGATGAGGACTACACTAATGTACTACAGCTTTATCTAAGGAAAATTGTCAAAATTATCTCTCCAATTGCACAGTGCACAAACAAGAAGAAACCCATTTTAAAGTAGGGTTAAATAGCAGAAGTTAAAAACTTGAAAAAAATATTTAAAAAACCCAAATGAACCAATGAGGATGCTTATTCCAAGCCCTATGCCAATCACCCTTTACCAGACACTCCAATCAGCATACTTCTTCCACAAGGGTGCAGAAGGACCCCTTCCAATCAAACATTGCTTGGAAATGTGTTCAGAATACAACAGCCATTAGAAACAGACCCAGATGCAGCAAACCTCTATCTAACCTATGATATAACAATGATACAGCTACTAGCTACCCTAATTTAGGTGGGAAATGCTAAAAAATGTTTTAAACAGCAGAAGACAGCAAGGAGACACTAAAGAATGTCTTAAACAAGAAATAAATCTGTTATTTAAAACACTGCTCGGCAGGAAAACAGAGCAGATGCTTGGATCATTGGCAGTGTTTCATTCTTGGCTATGATGTCTTCTGCATAGAGTCTACATGTAATCTCTGTCTCTGTGTAGGGTTTATCCATGTGCTTTAGCTTCTTCTCCCACACCCTTAACTGTATGGTAAATGCCTTTGGCCAGTTGTGTTCTTACTAACTTTCCTACCAGAAAGACTAGACATTGTTTGTGTCACTAAGGAAATGCCTGACAATTCATGTCAAATCTTACCGCTATTAATGTGCAGTGATTATAAGGTTATACAGTTTATATTGCTGCTAGATAGTTCTGCCAAACTGAAATCTAAACCAGTGCACAAAAAATTACTAACAGACTATAAGGAAGCAAACCAGCCACTGCATAAAATTAATTACAGTAATGCCTTCAGTGGAATAACTACAGAAGGAATGTGGCAAGCTTTGAAAGAGAATTTGTTTGAATGCAAACAATTAAAATAATGTGTAACATCAGGATCTAAGAACACAAGCTAAGGAGGAATGATTGATTTCAACAACTGGCTATGTTTCTGATGTTATTCTAAGGGGATCCAGTATCTGTCTGCCTAGGATGACATGATTGACAGACCTCAATGCTTTGCCAGAGATGGCCTACATCTGTCGCCCCTGGGTTTCTGGATACTGGACAAGGCTCTTGCCACATCTATTGTGCCTTTTTAGGCGGTGTTTCAAAGACCAAATTACCATCATAACAGCTACAAACAATTGCACTCTGAGGGTCATGCTGCTCAATGCTAGAATTCTAAATCTCAAAATGCACTCACTCGAAGCACACTTAAAATGGAAAACATCGACATTTGTGCTGTAGAAGAACCTGGTTCAAGGCAGCAGAAAGCACCCCTGCACTACCAGGCTATAACTCATTCTACACCTTTCAGCCCCAGAACTTGGACCAAAGCTCCAAAGGTGGTGTTGTTTCCATATTCATAAAGGATGTGCACACCTCCAGACTGATAGCCCAACATAATGCATCAGAGATACTTCAGGTGCAGCTAACATTGGGTAAGACATTGATTCAGGTCATAGCCTGCTAAAGGTCCCCAACAATGTCCCAAGACTCACACTCCACATTCCTAAGCACCCTGGAAAATATTAGGGTCCAACATAATACTCTCATACTGGGCAACTTCAACTACCCCTCCATTAACTGGGAAAACTACTCCTGTACCAATACACTTGTCCAAAGTTTCCTGGAATTCATTAATTCCAATGCCCTGGACCAGTTTGTTCTTACCCCACTAGAGGTAGCAACATCCTTGACCTGGTCATTACTAACATGGGCGACCATTGCTCTACACCAATAGTCAACTCCTCCCTGGTTAGATCTGATCACAGACCAATCACCTTGGAAATCCACATCCCTCACACCCCACCCCCGCAAAGGTAACCACCATGAAAAAGTTCTCCAAAGCTAACTTTGGGCTCCTAAAAACAGAGGTGGCTAACTTCATGGCACCCATGCAAATGGAGAATAGTTGCATGACTGCCAAATCATACACCAATGCACTGTACAAACACGTACACAAATGCATGGATCTCGCAGTACCCAATAGAACCAAGATGCTTTCCTCCAAAAAACAGGAAGCCAATCTGGTGGTACCCTATCATAAAGAAACTCTACAACAGAAGGAGGAAACTGATGTGGAATAAGGTGAAGTCCCAAGACTGGAAAAATGTCCTTATCAGCCTCAACAAAAGTTGAGATACCTCATCAAATCCTCTAAAGCTAGCTATGAAAACAAAATTGCAGCAGATAGTAAAAACAACCACAAGGCCTTCTATAGTTATGTAAAGAATCTCCATGGCAATACCCAGATTTGCTCTGAGTTACTGTACAATGGCACCTCCTATACCAAGCTAGCAGATATTGCCAATATACTAGCTGACAGATTCAGTGCCAGCCTTAGCCCTCCCAACCCCCAAAGGACCAATAACAATACCAGTAGATTGCCAGGCACCCAGTATTACTGCAGCACAGGTTAAAACAGCACTATCCAATGCCAAAAATACAGCTTCTATGGGACTTAACAACATCCCTGGCTGTGTTCTACATGAACTAGAGAGTGAACTGATACCTCACCTGTGTGCCCTGTTCAATCATAGCTTTACCTCAGGCTTTGTCATCTCTGTCTACAAAGGAGGAGTGACTACAGACCCTGGGTACTGTCGCCCCATTAGCCTGACAAGTCTTATATGCAAATATATGGAATGCATCATCATGGACCTGACAAACAAGGATATGGGGAATCTCCAAACTCTGGATCCCACACAGCTTGGTTTTGTGAAGGGTAGAGCATGTCTGCTCAACTTGTTCAATTTCTTTGATTCAGTCACCAGAGCTGCTGATGAAGCCAAGGTGGTTCATAAAGCCTACCTTGATCTGGCCAAGGCCTTTGATACCATTCCCCACTCAGGAATCATAGAAAAACTCACTAAGCTAGGCATCAACCCCTATATCGCTAGGTGGGTTGCAAACTGGCTCACAGATAGAACCCACAATGTGAACGTAACTGACTTCAAGTCAGACTGCCAATCAGTCATGAGTGGAATCCCACAGGGTTCGGTCCTGAGTCCTCTCTTGTTATGTATGCACTTCTCTGAAGTCCAGGCCAACACGAAGTTCACAGACAATTGCAAGTTGGGAGCTATTATTAACTCCCCAAGTGATGCTGACATCATACAGAAAGGCCTCACTGAGACCAACGACTTGTGTCCAAACCATGGCCTTAAGCTCAATGACAAAAAATGTGTCATCATCCCCTTTGGGAAAAACCCGGTTCCCATGAATTACCACAACGATGGTAGTCCACTGAACACAGAAGGCATTATAAGAGATCTGAGAACACAGGTTGAGAGCAACCTCTCTTTTGACCACCACATTGCCACTGTTGTCAGAAAGTCCTTCTATGTGGCACATCTCATTACTAAGAGATTTGCATCCAGGAAGAAAGAGGTCATTGTCTCCCACTACTCTTCCCTCATTAGGGCCAGTCATCAAGTACAATGCCCCATTTGGCATGTACCTCACTAAACACCTGCAACAACTGGAGAGGCCACAAAAGTACCTCACAAAGAGGATCCTAGGCTTTAAACACTTGTCCTATATGGACAAACTCAAAAAACTCCAAGTATTCTCTGTCTCATATTTCCTACTTAGAGTCAATCTCTGCTTGACTTACAAAGCCATGTCTGACCCAGCTCTGTTAGAAATGCTACATCTAAAGAAATCCCAATCTCTCCATACAAAACCCTCCAGAGAACTCAGCATCATTACCACAATCAACAGAACGTGCTGGAGGGACAGGTTTATAACCCAGAGACTGCCCATGCTATGGAATAGACTTCTCATACATGTCATGCAGAGCACCTCACTGGCCCTCTTCAAGGGAAATCTTGATGAGTGGATGGATAATAGAAAATTCACGCCGGGGATAACTCCAGTGGCTCTACTCAGCAGAGGCACTGGGAACTAAGGCCAGGTGACATGATGCCAGGGTAATCCTCTGGGCTAGGCTTGTAAAGGCTCCAGGGCCATTAGCCTAGTACACACCTATGACCCTATATAGTTCCACAATAACACAATACTTGATTAAGGCAAGAAACAGAAAATATATGAAATGGAAAATAGGTCAAACTATAACTTTAAAAACTGAAATAAATAAGCTTGACAGACAAATTAAACATAGTGTGAGACAAGATTAAGAAGAATTTGAAGAAAATGTATATAAATATATTGAGCAGAATAGGAAACCATTTTATAGATAGATAAGATGTGAACAGAGTAAAGACACACATTGATAAACTGTGTGCAGATTCTAAAATGTATTCTCAAACATAACATATTATAGATGTATTTACAAAGTGTTATGTAAAGCAGTTTGGCTCCACAAAATGGGTGATAAATTGTTCTAATAACATCCAGCTCAATTCGGATACTAAAATCAAATTAGCTTATACTGAAAAAGAACCAAGCAAACTGGACACAAACAAAGAAGAGAGAGGAGATGGAATTATTAATAATGATATGAGAAAAATCCATCATGAACTTACAGTGCCATTATATCTGTTATTCATGAGGTCATTTAAGTATGGGGGAGATTTCCCAAGATTAGAGACACATCGTTGTTAAACCTGTCTTTAAGGGAAAGTGGTATAGGACAAACCTAGAGTCGTACAGGCCCAGTTTACTTTCTTGTTGTGGAAAAATGATGGAAAGTGTAATTTTGTAAAAATTATTTTCAGAATTGGAAAGTTTGGGGCTTGATTTATGCATGTATATTTTGAAAATAGATTTATAACCACCTGTAGCATGATGTTCTATAACAATATAATAGTTAGAAATGAAAAAGTGTGTTGTGATATAATTTATATACATTTAACTTCAGTGTTTGATAGGTTCATACACAGAGCACTGATCAATAAACTAGAACAACTAGATATTGATGTAATCTTGATAAGATGAATAGCTGCATGGCTTACAAATAGGACATGGCAAGTATCATACAGAAACTGAACAGGCGAAATTCAAGGGTAAAGTTGGGGTGTCCCACGGGGCCCTGTCCTAGGCCCTTACTTGTTTAGGTTGCATATTTCTGATCTAGCTTTTTAATCTGGGGTGTTTTAAAGTTTGAATCCAGATGAAAGATTACATGTGTTACTGATATGACATTTATATATAGTAACTTGATTAAATTGACCATTTGGGCGAATGAGAATAATATGCTGATAAAACTAAGCATGTGACATTTGTGAGACATAAATGGAAAGGTGAATATTTAATACAGCACGCAGTCACTGTAGACTCATTTAAGCACCTGGGTATATGGGTAGAGCCAGCTTTGAGTTTTTTTAATCATATCAACCAATTGGTTAGTGATAGTTATAGAACTATAAGTTGTATAAAAAGATTTATAAAGTCTAAGAAATCTGAAAGGATGAAATGAATGTATGTACATTACATTAGACTCAAACTAGAGGACAGAATCACAATATGGAAACCTTATAAAAAAACAAGAATTGGTAAACTGGAAAAAGTACGGTGGAAATATACCAAGGGCATTCATGGATGTGAACATTTAAATTATTATGAAAGACTAAAATATCTCAACTTGTACAGTGTCTCCTATAGATTTACAAGAGGAGATTTTATTCAGCTATATAGCACATTTAGTGACAACTGCCTCTGGGAATGTTTGGGGTTATCAAACAGTACTAGAGAATCATCATTGTAGGAGATTCTATAGGAATAAGAAGTGTACTAATTGGTTCTCTGAGAGGGCAGCTGATGCATGGAATAGACTATCAAATCACATTAAAGCAAGCACTAGTTTAGATGTTTTTAAGAACAGCCTGGACACGTTATGGCAATAATTGTTTTGGTATATTGACACACTAGTCGGGCATTATATAGCTCATGGCTGAAATATTTGTATGAGTGCAGCAGGGTCCCATGTTGTCCTTTTCCAGGGCTCCAGATTACCAAAGGCTGGCCTTGCTGACTGCAGTCAGGTATTGGAAGTGTACATATTCAGTCAAGTGGCAATAACAAGTGAGGACATACTGAGGCAGTCTGTAGGTGAACGTGGATGACCACACCTGTTGTTTGACTGCAGGTAATGGTCGCTGACCTGCTGTAATATACCCTCAGTCTGTTCCAGTCAGCCTCAACCACCCATTTTACTCTGGCAGACCCCCTCCTTTTGCTTTCAGTCACAAGCTGCCACTGCTCCTACAGCGTTATCACTGTGAAAGAGTTTAATCACAGCAGTGACCTTATAGATAGAAATGAATACAGTCTTACCCGATGGTGCTGACATGGCCTGCCGGGGAGGGGGGGGGGGTCAGGCTCCTCACAGGTGTTCCTCTCATCTTTCAAGAATGTCTTCAGTGAGGTCATCATTTCTTCAACCTTGCTGAGAATAATCTGAAGTGATAGTATACCCATGTCCTCCTGAGTCACCAAATGCATTGCCAGAATTTCTCTGAGGCCACTTGAAAGTCACTAGTTAATCTCTTCCTGTACCCCTGCCTTAATTTCAGTGACTTCTCTAGCTGCTGTCTTCTTGGTCTGTCACTATTTACAGATCAGATCTGGTAATCTCCCCATTAGCATTGTGTGGAAGGCCTTTTTCCTTAACCTGACTGCTTTCCTCACCACTGTTGGAGGATGGCATAATGGTTAAGGTGTTTACCTTACAAACACAAGATGAAGGGTTTGATTCTCACATTGGGTAGCTGGCTAGGTTTAAAATGGCCCACAAGGGTAGTTAGCCTAGTAGTAATCTATGAATCTATGAACCTGTTGTTCACTATTGAGTCCTAGTGATATCACCATGACAAGCACTGCTCCTCACCACTGCCCCAAGTACTGAGGTTTTGAACCGAGTCCATTCAAATTGTATGACCGTGACCTCCGATGGGATAAGGGAACACTCTTAGAGAGGTAGCTGATGTAGTTTACCCACACAGAAGGATGCATCTTTAATGTAGTATTACAGACTTCAAAAGACATTAAGCCAGGAGACCAAAGAGGATTAGTTAAACTGTCTGCAGTTTTAAATAATGGCTTGGAAGAGGAAGAACTTGATTTCATAGATGTTTGCAGGGTATTATAATCCATGAATATCACTATATCTATTAAGCTGCATGCATTAAAGTAGCACATAGACTAAATCTGTGGTACATTTCTAGAAATTTCTTAACTCAAATTATGACTACAGATGCTAAATCTGCTACCCTCTCCAACCATAACCCTGTTCTGCTAGACATGAAGTATATGATTTGCTTCTGGGGGTGTCATTTTGGAGTTTAACCCCTTAGAAAAGATTCTACTACTACTCTGACCACTTTTCGAGAATAAATAAGGAGGTTTTGAGGGAATGTTAAAGTTCAGTAAGAACTTATATTTGATAGGTGTGGATTCTTTAAGACTAAATAAAGAAAGATTACCATTACTGTAAAGAAGATGGAATGAGGCGTAAAATTGTGAATTATATTTGGATGTAACCACCAAACTGAAGAATACTGATGCAACTTTATAAGAGGGGGGCTGAAAGAACAGATGGATTATTTTTTTCAATTAGGAAAATTAAGCCAAAGGGTTACAATTTGCTAACATTAAAAAAATATGGGAAAGAGTTATTTTATTGGGTATGGGGATTGCCTCACTTAAAACACTACTTTCAAGATAAAAAGAAAGAAGCAAGGTGTAGACATTATGTCTATACAGGATAAAATGGGAACATTACAGCAGATGCATGCTGGGTCAGTTGTATATTAGATTGAGAGTATGAAAATGTTGCTAAATCTTCACTCAGTCTTATGAATTAAGATACAAGCATTTTTATATCTATCAAAACTGACCTAGGTTAAAGCTGCAGATATAATGAAATTTGATGGCCCGATCTAAAAAAAGAAAGATATTTTAGTTGCCATTGAATAACTAGCCTCAGGGAAAATATTCAAGCCCGATGCACTTTTTTCACATTTTTACAAAGCATTCAAACTGCCTGTAAGAGTTCTATCAAAACAGTGAAATTAGAGCTACATTCCCTGGTTGCTCAGCATAAGTAAATGTTGTTTTACTTTCTGAACAATTTATCACCAAGTAACTATGGTCTTAGCTCTTGTAGCTCTAGAAACAAAATTATTGCAAAGGATTTGGTATGCAGACATGAAAATATTGGTTCACACCTCACTTCTTTGAGACAAGGTTTTGTTACGTGGAGATTTGCTTTTCACAAGTTAATACATTCATGGGATACATTACAAGGTATGGCAGAAAACTATTACCCAATTCTACAACCTTATTACTTTATTTTTTTATGAAATGGTCAATACTGTTAATACGACAAATACTTAAAATGATAGATTTCCACAGTAATTTTATTAGAAAATGTCATTTGTTTTAGTATTCTCTCCTGCCAGGATTTTTACGACTAACATTTTACTTTAACTTTTTCAATCACTATGGATACATATCAGGGATCACCACTCTCCCCCCTTTTGTTTGTTCTTATGGTTCCAATATCTGCTTCATATCTTAGCGAATATTAAGCTTGGGCAGGTATCTCTGTCCCTCATTCCAACAGTTTACACAGCAACTTTTCATTATGCAATATTCTCTGTACATTTTAGTTATAAATCATTAAGGCTTTCTCCCCAGATACCTGTTTTTTTTTTTTTTAATATCTCAAGGTAGTTCAGTTGCTTATATGAGATTATTTGTGGAACTCATCTGAACCCATAATTAGCAGCAAGGCAAAACTGAAAGCTTTAAAGAGCAAACAGGTTTATGACTTTCCTGTGTATTTCATTGCAATGTGGCCTTGATTACTTCATAATATTTAAGAAAAACCTGCTTAGATATGGGCCGAGCTTGCAGTCATCCAAATTAGTTATAGTTGTACTTCTGAACATCTTAGCGCAAGAAATCTGGATAAAGCCTAAAATAATGGCCAAAAATTAAATATCGCTCTTATAAACCTAGAAAGTTGCTAGAATAACAGGATTTGTGTTGGCATGCATTTTCCAAAGGATGC
>NC_056729.1:1711568333-1711618333 GCF_019279795.1 Protopterus annectens | reverse complement strand
GGTTTTCTGGTAAATCACTGGGATGATCTGAGGACTGAAGTCAATAACTAATGAAATACATTTGAGTTTCAGACTTCAAATCCTGCAGAAAATGAATGTTAAAACAAGCTCTGTTACTCTAGCAACTTTCTAAGTTTATAAGAGGAATATTTAATATATGTCCCTATTTTGGGGCCTTTGTCCCCCCATTTTGTCAGGCTTTGCCAGATTTCTTGCACTAAGAGGTTGAGAGGTATGCATAAAATAGCAGCATGCTACCCAATATATGATTGGAAATCTCTCAAACAGATTAACAATTATCCCATTGACATTTTGGGTCTATCTTGCACACATACTTTCAACACTTCTATATGCATCCCCTCTACTCTCTAATCTAAACAAGACTGTACTTAATAAACTCTCAACCTGTTATAATCACATTGCCAGGTTTGTCACTGAACTTCCCAGTCTAATCCAATATAACCTACTGATTATGGTTAATAAAATTCTTTATAATCCAGATAATACTCCGGCACTTAAAAATCTTATCACCCCCTATAACAATCCATGACTGCTTCGATCCTTGAACAGACTACTAATTCAGACAATCAAAATTAACAATACAGCCGGTGATTCCCTCTTTGTAAACTCTGCAGGCGGAGCCTGGAACTCACTTCCAGCTAATATTACTTTGCTCTCCTCCCCAGCCAGTTTAAAACTGGACTCAAACAACATCTGGCACTAAACTTGGTTTGCCACTGCCACAAGCCTGGCAAACTTAACACACATAACGCACGCACTCAGGTCACTACAAAGCAAGTACAAATATGACTCCGTCATTGTCCATGCCAGCATGAATGACCTGAGATGTACCTCCCTGGACTACATGAAAAGAGACATAGAGGAGCTCTCTGATTATGTAGCCCAGGTTGGTATGACCCTGACCCTGAGCAGCATCTTGCCCTCACCAAGAATGATGCCACAATACAAAGACAAGATGACCAGCTTTAATAATTGGCTCAAATACTGGTGTCATTCTAGGGGGATCCAATGTCTGTCTGCTTGGGATGACATGCTGAACAAGCCACGCTGCTTCACAAGGGACGGCTTGCATCTGTCACCACTGGGCTTCTGGATATTGGCTAAGGCTCTTGCCTCCCCCATAGTGCCTTTTTTAGGCAAGGCTCAAAAGACAAACCCACCTCCTTAGAAAACAAAAATGGAAAAAAATTAAGGGTAATGCTGCTCAATGCCAGAAGTCTAAATCTCAAGATACAGGCTCTCAAAACACTCCTCAGTATGGAGGACATCGATGTCTGTGCAGTAACTGAAACCTGGTTCAAGGCTCCTGAGAGCACCTCAGCGCTACCAGGCTATACCTTGTACCATGCTTTTCAGCCCCAAAACTTGGGCCAAACCAAAAAGGGAGGAGGAGTGTCCATATTCATCAAGGACACCCACACCTCCAGGTTACTGGCAACACATGAAGCATCAGAGACCATCCAGGTGCAACTAACTGTAGGCAAAACTGCTATACAACTGGTAGCATGTTACAGATCACCCTCCCAATCTCAGGAACCCCACTCAGCCTTCCTGAAGACATTGGAGGATATGAATGTCTCACCAAACACCATCATTTTGGGAGATTTCAACTACCCTAACATAGACTGGGTGCATTATTCTAGCCCAAACACCCTAGCCCAAAGGTTCCTGGAATTCATAAATTCAAATGCAGTGGAACAGCTAGTCACCTCTCCCACAAGGGGAGATAATATACAAGACCTGATCATCACAAACATGGGGACAAAGTGGTCCACACTGGAAGTATACCTTTCACTAGTGAGGTCTGACCACAAACTAATAACCCTGGATATACATATCCCACCTCCACCCCCAACACAAAAGACTACAGTGAAAAACTTCTCAAAAGCCGACTTTACACTTCTTAAAACTGAGATGGTATCCTTTAAGCCCACTGGGACAGTGGAAACCACATCCCACAATGCAGAATCATTCACAAATGCTTTCTACGGACATCTCCAAGAATGCATGGATCATGCAATCCCAAATAAAGCCAAGAACCTCTCCACCAAGGGCAGGCGTCCTGTCTGGTGGACCCCAGCCATAAACAAATTGTATAACAAAAGAAGGAAGCTACTGCACGACACAGCAAAATCCCATAAAGAGAAGGCATCTCTGATCAGCACTAGTAGAAAGCTACATTCTCTCATAAAAACATCCAAGACCAACTTTGAGAGGCCATCTTCAGCTATGTTAGAAACCTGGGCGGAAACCCTCAGATATGTTCAGAGTTAGTTCACAATGACAAAAAATACACTGAACCCACAGATATTGCCAACATTCTGGCAGACAGGTTCAGTGCAAATTTCTCCCCTCCCTTACCCCCAAAAGATGAATACTTATCCCAGCTGACTGTAACCTCCCTGTCATCTCAGATGTCCAGGTGAGAACTGCCCTCAGCAAAGCTAAAAACACAGCATCAATGGGACCTGACAGTATTCCGGGTTGCGTGCTACGTGAACTCCAAGAGGAGCTAAACCCGCACATAAAAATGCTATTTAACCTTAGCCTTACTACAGGATATGTACCTGAAAACTGGCGTACAGCAACAGTAGTCCCACTCCACAAAGGAGGCACCTCTACTGACTCTGGTAACTACCGCCCCATAAGCTTAACCAGCCTGGTCTGCAAAGCTATGGAAAGAATCATTATGGAACTAATAAACAGAGACATTGGGGACTTACAGACACTTGATCCCACCCAGTTCGGCTTTGTAAAAGGCATATCCTGCCTTTTAAACCTGGTTGACTTTTTCAAAACAGTCACTAGAGCCATTGATGAGGGCAAAGCAGTCCATACAGCCTACCTGGACTTGGCTAAAGCTTTCAACACAATACCCCACTCTGGCATCATAGACAAGCTCAACAGCTTAAGTGTAAATCCATATGTCATAAGATGGGTGGCAAACTGGCTAAAGGATAGAACTCATAAAGTCAAAATCGCTGGAGCCATGTCAGACTCAAAGCCAGTGACTAGTGGTGTCCCACAGGACTCTGTCCTGGGACCCCTCTTGTTCGGCATTTATTTCTCAGATGTGAAAGCAAACATGGGTGGGTTGTGGCTGACAAAGTTCGCAGATGACTGCAAACTAGGCGCCATAGTCGATACACCAGCTGACACATACATCCTACAGAAAGGCCTCACTGAAACGGACAACTGGTGCCACAATCATGGCCTTAAACTAAATGCCAAAAAATGTATAGTCATCCCCTTTGGGAAAAACAAAGTGCCCACAAATTATCACATAGGCGGTAACCCACTGAGTACAGAAAAAGTAATCAGAGACCTGGGGACCCAAGTCGATAGTGACCTCTCATTTGACACCCACGTTGCCAAAGTTGTTAGAAAGACTTTCTACCTTGCCCACCTTATCATGAAGGGATTCACATCCAGATCAAAGGAGGTAATTGTGCCCCTGTACTCCTCCCTTATCAGGCCCATGATTGAGTACAATGCCCCATTTGGTATGTACCTCACCCGGCACTTGCAACAGCTAGAGAGACCCCAAAAGTACCTCACCAAGAGGATCAAGGGTCTCCAACATATGTCATATGCTGCCAGACTAAAGAAACTCCAACTCTATTCAGTAGCATACCGCCTACTAAGAGGTGATCTGTGCCTGACGTACAAGGCCATGTCCTATCAGAAATTGATGGACATGCTCCACCTCAAAAAATCCAAATCCATCAGAACCATGAGAGCTAAAGATTTGAACCTCAGCACAAATATGAACAGGATATGCTGGAGGGACAGATTCATAACTCAGAGGCTTCCCATACTCTGGAACAGAATCCCAGTTTATGTTAGGCAGAGCCCCTCACTGACTCTCTTCAAGAGAAATCTTGATGAGTGGATGGGAGATCGTAGGTTTACCCCAGGGGTCATCTCTGTGTCACTACTAGACAGAGGCACAGTAAACTAATTATATTATGTAAGGGGGTCTTCACTGTGTCACTACTAGACAGAGGCACAGTATTCTAAATCTATTCTGTACACTTTTGTACCATTACATGGGGTGGCGAAAGCCACATCACTATGGCTAGGCTTATAAATGCCCCAGGGCAGATAGCCTAGTACCAAACTATGAAACTATGAAACTATCATCAAGAATGTGAAAAATCTATTAATCAGACTACTGTTGAACTAACCCCTGACTGTCACCAGAGAGTAACTCTAACCTGTTGAACTTGTCTGTTCATGTATTCTTTGTCTATACCATATTTGTAATATGTTTTCATTGTTTTTATTGTATCTGCTTACCTTGGAGCTTTTTTCCCCGGGCCTCCTCTGAAAATGGACATGAATCCAGTCGGACTATCCTGGTCAACAAATGTAAAATAAAAAAAAATAAATAATATTACAATTTATTTGACTATAGTACTAGTGATTTTTGGTGTATAAAATGTATGTTTTCTTTCTTTTAACTGAAATATAAAATAAGCATATACAGACAGACCTTTGATACTAACACCAGTGTATGGCTAATTGCCTACCAAAGAACTTTCATATTTTACATTTTTTGAAACTACAGTCATTCATCAGATATTGGAAATATTATGAAGTGTGCCTTCAGTGGAAGATTTTGGATTAAAGCTCTCAGGAAGCAAGTGATTTCCTGCCTTAGAAAAACTCATGAAGCAATGGAAGTAATTAGCCTCCTGCTATTCAAGACTGAATGAGTTAAACAGCCAAATTTAGGGAGTGTAAACCTATGCAATAATTTATCCCCCCCAAAAAAATGTAAGTAAGCCATTCCAGTTCAGAATTTTGTCTGTCTGTAATTCATTACTTCTTTCCCACTGGTGTAAACTATGAATGTTACTAATCATTAATTGATACTTTTGTAAACGTTTTATGTGCTCATGTAAAAATATTACTGTGAAAATGTTATTTAGTCACGTGGAGCTTTTCTCCCCGGCTCTCTGCTGAAAAAGGGCTCTTGCTCAGTCGGACTTTCCCTGTCAACAAATGTCAAATAAATAAATTAATTAATTAATTGATTAATTAGGCAAAGTATCAAAAACTTGTTTTTCAATTTGTGCTTCACAGTAGCTTAATATGCTGCAAAGATATTGTAGGTACATTTTTACTAGGCAATACCAATGCATTAATACCCTGTTGGAGAACATTTGATTTCCCATATAGTATCATTGCAATTTTTGCCTGTTATCTAAAATGACAAAGTGCACCCAGTACAACATGATGAAGCATTACAATTATGAGAATTAAAAGACAGTTGGAGTAATGTATTTTCAGACTCACAGTAAGAATTGGCGGCTTTGCATTATTAAAGCTGTACTTCATAAGTCTGCATGGGATCATATCCACAGCTTGAAGAATAATGCAGCTGCAAAGTTCCCTGGAAACACATCACTTAATAATAAACAAAAAAAGAACAAACATGTATGCAATGAAACTTTCTAATGGAGTTATGAAGCTGTTTTATTCAACGTAATCAAAATCTAGATTTATAATATGAAATGAAGAGAATTCAAATGCCAAATTGTCCTTAACTCAGAGTATCAAAAGCTCCTGGAATAAATTACATTCTCACATCTCACATGAAAGGAGTAGCTCTTATACAAATACTTTTTTTATTGGACATAGCCCAGGAAAAATGTATTACTTGCTTGGCCAAAAATGCCTTTCCAAGTACTAAGTAATGTAATTTGCTAATCTAATTTATCCTTCATTATTATTAATTAGTTAATCTGAAATGGTGTTTGGCACAAATGCAAGCAAATATTTAGTTTGCTACATATTTTCCAGAAGCCTACTTTGGTAGTATAAAAAACATCATCTCTTGTTCAAACCATTACAATACAGGGTGACATATCTGCAGATAAACTAGGTTACTGACAATAATAGTTTATTATACCTACAACTCCACTCACATGCTTCTTTACTGAGTTCAGGCATACAGAAGGTAAATTTTCTGGATTTATTTCATGATATTAAATGTTATGCAACTGAATTTCTGCAGTCATGGCTGATAATGACCCTAGGGTGTTCATGTCACCCAATGTATGGGTTTACTTGCTTTAATGTAATTTGGTAGTCTATTCCATGCATCAGCTACTCTCTCAGATGACCAGTTAGTACACTTCTCATTCCTACATAGGTTCTCTGATGCTAGGCGTCTAAACAAGAAACGCCAATCCCTACAACTCCCTCTCACTTTAGAGAATGCTGATGTCAGTGTGTTCACTGACACACGATTTAAAGCTGTTGAAAGCACACTGACAGTGCAAGGCTATAATACCTTTCACACATTTAGATCAGCTACTACACAGACAGGGACTAAAGGTGGAGGTGTCTCTATTTACATAAAAAATAGATAAAGCCTAGAAAATTTCTCTCAGTGAGAATTAACTCTGTACCTCTTGTCTGTGAGATACACACCTTAACCATTATTCCATATCCCTAATACTTCATGATTCCTTTTTTGCCCTTGTTGCATATGTCCCTACTTGTAATTATCCTGGCCTTTGTTTCACCTCCTTCTTCACATTAAATACACGTGTTCGTCTGTGTGTAACCAGTGGAAAACTTTATATGGAATATCTAGGATGTTGACATCAGAATTCAGAAGTAATTTATATGAATCCCCGGTACTTTAAATAGCTTTAGATTGTTAAGTAACAGAATATTTTATCCTAAGCAAAAGTTGTATAACTAAATTTTATGTACTGCTATAAATCCTTTAACTATGGTATTTCCCTGGAAAGTCTGAGTGGGCAAGAATCCATTTTCAGCAGAGGCGCAGGGAGAAAATCTCCACAGTGTACATATTACAACAGTAGGTGAAAATCAATCACAATAAAATATACAACTGTAAGAGAAGAATATAAAAATCAAACAAATCTAGAAAATGTACACGATAAATGTATTTGAGATGAATACGTATGAACGAAAAAGAGCACAATATACACGATAAATACAACAGGAGTATGAAAAGAAAAGAAAAAATGGAAGTATTGGTGGCAGAAGGTCTCCTACTGCAGAGTCAAACACGAGAGGAAGTATTGAGTTACGCAGGTTCAGTCTGATGAAGAAGCAGAGTTAATAGATCAGCACTGACCAGTACGGGAATCAGAGCTATTGGTCTGAGACAGCTTAAATAAAGGTGTCAGCATGAAGAATAATGGACATGTGAAAAAAAGGGAAATGTCGATTGTAGCTCGGTGTGGAGGTAACAATCCTTAAAGAAACAGAGCCAAATGTTGAAAAGGAAATATTTTAAAAAAGGCTTAAATGAAAGACATTAGGTAATGACCTGATGGGGTCAAGACTGAGTTCCAGAATATGGTGACACAGTTGGAATTTGAATCTTTTGCTTGTACTTTTGTGCCTTTTACATCCAGGTCAACAATGAATGAATGAATGAAGGAATGAAGGAATGAATGAATGAATGAATGAAGGAATGAATGAATGAATGAAGGAATCGCTAAATAAATAAATCCATTGATCAATCAACTAATCTAAAATATTCTTCGTCCTCTAATTGAGCATGTCCTTCCTCTGTTTTGTTATGACTCATCCACTCATGCCTATTGCTTGTTTTTGAATCACCTTAAATACAATTTTCTGTCTTTGTCGTATCACTTGAAATATCAAAATGTCTTTCTTGTCAAAGCTATAATTATATGGCCATTAAACAATAACCAAATGTTTCGTTTGCCAGCATTACTTGCTGTAATTGTAATTTCTTTTGCTGCTTCCATGCACTCACACTGAGCCTAAAATAATCCATTCTGATCAGTGTGAAATAAAATAAATAAAATAAAATAATTCATAGCCTCTATATAAAAGACTGTTGCCACACATACTCAACCATAGCTTACCTATAGTCTATTATAGCCAACATCTATTAGAACCAGGATGAGGGATCTCTCCTGCAGCCAAACACTTTCTGTAAATACTGCACCTTCTGGATCTCCCCCTCTTCATAATCACATCATCACTACAGAATAAAAGTTGTTTTATTTTGGACTGTTTGTGACCTCTGTCATTATCTCACAAAGCACATGTTTTATAGATCTTGGTGAATATTTCTTCTTCCCTCTAAATGACTAAAACTAGTTGAATTACTTACGACGTCTGTACGTTTTCCAAGAAGACTAATGAGGTCTCACTTTTACAGCTTTCCTCTCATTGGATGTTAGTATTTTATTATTTTCTTTTTTTTTACAGTCAGTATTCAGTATGATTTCACTTAATCCCCGTCTGCCTTCTCTCTTCTGGGTTATTTATTTTAATCATGCCAACCTCATAACCAAGGCAAAGGCCAGTCAGTGTCTTTTTCTACTTTTCTTCTTATTGTAAGTGACTCCCAATTGCATTAACTTAATCACTTTTTTCTATTGGCATCCCTCCCTCAGTTATAAAGCTTTCCCCATCTGTCCCCTTGGTCTATTTGTTGCTCTCAGATGCAATAATACTAATAATGCTACTATAATACAAATAATTCTACTATTCATTCATTCTTCCTTATTACTTATTATACTGCCTGATGAAGAGTTTGCCCTGCTCGAAAGCTCCAGTAATTGCAAAGTCTATGTTGGCACAATAAAATGTATTATACCATGTCTGTGTTCTAGCGTCTTTGTTTTCATTCCTCCCAGGTGCGAAGATCAAGGAACAGGAGAGGTGCAGGTATATTTCTCAGGAAGTCAGGATTTTCAGCTTCAGCCTTAGCTGTTTCTTCTGCACATGCCCAGTTTGCAATAGGCCTTTGTAAGTGTGCGCTCCTAATTTCCCATGGGATGTAACCTCCACCGTCCAAAAAGCCCTATGATACAGTGAAGCAAACAACACTGAGTGGACTGCTGTCTGTACCACAGACTGTCACATGCATTCCCTGAACATATGCTAGCTTACCTCCTCCTCCTCCTGATAGAGGCATTTATTACTTTGTCTCTCCTCTCCCTCACCAGCTCCTCCAGTGCCTGAGATACTAATTAAATTTGCCCTGTTTGGGTCATAGTCAGGACTTTATTTCTGTCCATCCAGTCATCAAAACTACCCTTAAAGGTAGCCAACTTAGTACTTTGTTTTATCTGTAGTGGTAACTTATTCTATAGGCTGGGGTCCTGGGAATACACTGAGTTAGGAATCTATTCCTCCAATGAACCTTGTTTATTTGTTGGTATAGATTTAAGTCCCAGTATGGATGTCTAAAATGGGAGGTCAAATAGGACTGCGTCTTTCATGGTGCAAAAAGTTAAGGCACCTTAGAGTGGACAGTAAGACACTAAGTATAAGGGGACGGTGTTGTTTTAATCTCACGGGATAGTTAAGCATTTAAAGCTTTTAGTTTTCTTGCTTAGAAATCTTTGCAGCGTAGCCAGCACAGGGATAGATACCATATTCATTGATGGGTCTCATAAGAGAAGAGTACAGTGGTTGTTTCCCTTGGATCTTAAAGATATTCTCTTGGGAATTAACTGAGCCAGATAGAAGGATTTCCTGACTATGGTGGAAATATGATGATGAAATGAGAGGGACAGAGTTGCCTACATAAGTACAACACACCAGCATAAACAAATGTATTGTATCAAAAACAGAAGTATCAGAACTGGAAAGGTGCCAGAAACCACAACACCAAGGGTAAAATTCAATCCGTGAATCTATTTGTTCTGGTATCTCGGCATTTCACCTTCAATGGAATGTTTAAACACCACAAATCCCTCTAATTTATACATTAGATGTCATTTAAAATCAATTAATCAGTTTATAACTTGCAAATTAGTATACACAGTTAAAGAAACCCACATCCCAAGCTACACATAGGGTAGACATCATAAATAGGTTCTTTTCACTTAAAATTAGTATAAATACAAAGATTTATGATCAGCCTATGAATTTTTCATCATACGTAAGCATTAACAATTAATACATGTATTATTCCATAGCTTGTATATATCTTTCATATGAAATTCATACAATATTCAAAAAGCATTTATCCTAACTTTTTATATGCTCAAACATGTCCCATCTGAATCCCATACAAATTATCCACTCATATAGTTAAAACTTTTTATAAACCTATTTTCATATAAACTAACAAAGTTAAATTACTATCAATATTCATACCCCTAGGATGGAGTGTTCTAAAATGTATCATTCTCCATTCTAATTTATTTAATTCATCCTTAACTTCCCCCATGCTCCAATGATGGATGTGCCAACACACTAAAAAACAGACTCATTTCAGACCCCCATGAGCAGACACAAAATGCTCAGCCCCAGGGCTAAGACAATTCCTTTTCCTTATATCCCCTAAGTGTTCCATCACCCTAAATTTCACTTTCCTTTTTGTTTGCCCTATATTCCATTTTGTCTTCTGACAGCCACAACCTAGAACATCAATGACTCCCTGTGAATTACAATGGAAACCCTCTCTAGCCTTGTATGAACTACCATTAATCTTCGTACCCTATTACATACACTACAATTACCACATGAACATATACCCCTTCTCTCTTCCTTCAATAAATGTACACCATCCCCTCTAAGTATTTCTTTCAAATTATTATATCTACCATAGGAAAAGGTCACAGATTTAGGGAACAGATGTCCCATGCTAGTGTTCTCAATAACCATGTACCAAAATTCCTTAATAATAACCTCCAAAGTTTCAGAAAAGGGTGAAAAACCTAGTTACAAAAAACAACTTCTCTTCATCTGATTTTCGATCCTTGTTCTTTTTATCTCTATATTCCTCACCCCTTGCTATATTTGGCATCTGTGTTCCTTATGTTCTCCCAGGACCAACTTCCTCGCCTCCATCAGGAGACCATCAGAATATCCTCTAAGACTGGGGGCGGAGCCTAGATGGTAAACAGATAAGCAGCATTTTTAGAGCTCCACAAAACAGTACCAGAAAACAGGGAAAAATATATTTTCATTAACCAGAAATAGAAAAAAAAAATTAAGGAACTTAAGAACTACAACTCTACCAAATTTCAAGAAATATTATTGAGTTTTTCCTGTTAAAATATTCTGGAGAACAACACAGCTGTTTGGTAATGGCCAGTTTAAAGAATTCTCACTGAGAAACCACTCTGAAGAAGGAGATACAATGGATGTCTTCCACATTACATGAACTGTCATTGAAAATGGATAGACTCTCTGATAATTTGGAAAGTCTCAAGGAAAACTGCAAAAGCAAACAGATGTACTACAAGAAATACTGCAGCAACAACAAAGTAAATTACTTGATATGGAGACATCACTACATGACACAGATGGAAGACTCATAGAAGAGGAAAATCAGAATAGGGAGAGGAGAACTATTGGCCTTCCAGAAAAAACTGAGGGAGAAGACATCATCACCTTTTTGAATTCCTGGCTTCTTGAAGTGTTTGATTTAAAAGAGGGACTATCAAATGGAATAGAAAGAGCTCACAGAGCCATAGGAAATCTATACCCTCTTCACCTAATGCACCACCAAGATCAATTATGGTAAAGTTCCTGTCCTTCTTGGATAAATAGCTCATTTTAAAAACAGCCTGGAGAAAAAGTCCCATAACATATAAACAAGAGTCAGATCAGATTTGACAATGATTATTCTGCAAAAGTGTTAGAAACAAGGAAAAAAAACTTGATTAGTGAAACTTCTCAAACAAAATAAAATAAAAGTGCAGATGGTATATCCTGCTAGAATCAGAATTTTCTATTCAAATGACTTGAGAACCTTTAACAACATTGAAGAAGTTTCTACCTTCATCAGTAATAATAATATCATCACAATTTCTGAAGAAATGGACTGCACTGTTTCCACCAACTTGAAAAGATCTCCGGAAATAAAAATACTTGGTCTAATTTAAGAAAAAATAAAGAACTGATTCTAAAATTACACAGTCTTCCAAATCTCTTAAAGAATCAACAAAGATATAGATTTCTGGACTTTGCCTCAAAATGTATGTATTTTATCTATTATATTGCCTATTATACTCTGAGACATTTATACATTTTCTTAAACTTATACTTTATGCAACATACTCATCACAAGTCTAGTGGTTGTGTCTGATAATGTTAAATGGTTTTAAAACTTAGTGACTTCTAAAATATAGTTACATCTCATTCATAGGCAGTGAGGAAAACCAGATTCAAATGTTCTTTAACTTTAGTATAATTAGTTATATGTAAAGGAAGAACAGAGACAACATATACACAATTGTTTTTTCTCGTCTCCCTTTTTATTAATAGTATATTTAGTTCACCTCATTGTTGCATAATAGGAATTGAACATTTTTAATCACAGTTTCTGTGGCTTACTGACCTCACTGCACTTCAAATTCCTATTTTAAAAGTAACAGATATCCATATTTTTAAATGTGGAAAAAACAGAGTCACTATAAACATTGTTCCGTTACTGGGTTCTGACAAGGCTGTTATCTGAAACATTCTTGTGCTCTAGTGAGAGCTTATATGAAAGATTTAAGGTGGAAATAGTCAGTTAAGGAACCCCCTGCTTGCCTGTTGTTAAGGTAGCGCTTGTAGTGTAATATCAGTTGCACAAGCAGTATATTTTAAGCTCATTTAACATGGTCTTTGGATTATTAAAATCTACAAACCCTGACTTCTTTTAAATAAATAAAAAGAATAGGTGTGAAATCAGTGACAGAGTAGCTGTTTTTCATGTAGGTAACACAAAAAAGAAGAATTTACAGTAACATTGAATAACATCCAATTGAAAAAGTAATAGAAGCATTACAGACTACATTGTTACACTTGAAGTAAACACAGTCCTTTCTTACTTCTGAATTATTCCTACCAAGGCTATAAGATACACTATGCTATGGTGATCCAGTAAAATGACATGTCTGATAGTTTTGTAAGCATCTGTTACAGCGTTGCAAGTGTAAATAGGAAAATACGTGTGTGAGATGCACACATCAGCTGCAGTTGTCACATACTTCTGTGCACATAATAAGCAAAATTAAGACAGGTTTTAGACATATTATACTGAATACTTCATTAACCTGGTAACAGAACACATCTAATTTCAGAAGCCACAAAGGGACTTATTACCTTGAACTTATAACTCCTGCTCATTTGAATATAATGTGCGCATTGCTTTATTAGATAACATAGTAAACCCTGTACTGTGCAGTGGTGTTATTTTCCTCTGCTCACACTGCCTAGACGTGTTCAATTGAATTGATTAAGTAGTAACCAAATAATAGTGAATACAGTCGATAGTAAATTACTGATTACTCTCCTCACCTAATCTTTGGTAAGTGGGGTTCAACTTTCAGTAAAGTGGCAAAGATGCTAGCAATTATCCAAAATTCTTACACCAGCACACAAGTACTTGTTTAACTGCACTACTAAATTGTGTGGGCATGTATGATGAACAGTTGATTTACTCCCAGCAAAACTTTAAGCCGTGGTTCTATAACTCATAAAATTGGCATCTCAGAAAGTCTTGCGAGTGCCTGTTGATGTATTGTGGGAGTTGCCTTAATGACGGGGAAGTACTGGGAAACCTATAGTAAAATTGCACATAGATTAGCATAAAAAAAGTAGTTTAGATGTCATTCATTCTACCAAGAATGGTTTGAATTACACATTTACAGACATAGGTTCCTAAGAAATGCAAATCCTAAATGATATTCTGTATGCTACACATCTGGTTAAGGCAGGGATTTATAACAAACGACCTTTAATCCTTCACACATTAGTTGTATAGCTGACTATTATGCAGCTGATATTTTTACTGAATATTGGCAACTGTTTAAATAATAATGTTATCAGTTTCTTAGTGAGATGGTTGGTAAAATGAGTTCACCTTGGAATTTCATCTTTATTTCTTTAAAGTAAAGGGTCTATGAGAAAATGTCTTCATGGTCTGCTTTTGTTACTGCTTAAAGTAGTAAAATAAGACAGATTCGTAAACTGTAATTCTTGATGAGAAATTCAAGTAGAACACTAATTAAATATATATAAGATAGAGAGATTTCTTAAGGCTCTGTTCGGCTTAATAGGTTTTGTATTTTTAGAGTGTCGTTACTTTTAACAATTTAATAACATAGAAGGGAGTCTGCCTACTCTTGTATCTTGTTCCATGACACAGTCTTTGATAAACACTATTATAAAGGTTCTAAGGAACTGTGGCTGTGCAGAACAGCTTCAGTAATGCTCTGTCTTAACTAGCATTTTGTTCAATATTCTGTGATGATATTTTCATAATATGAATTGATATTATAATTATGCCTTAGTATTTAGAAGTTTATAAATTGCTCACCCACATGACCACTTATCAGAGCAAATTGCTTCTGTTTCATCATCAGTGAGTGATCACTGTGGTCTAATGTTGTCTTTCTTCATTTTTTCTTTTAGTTTGTCACAACTACATTCATGGGTGGACATAAAATAAACTGAATCTGGTTATGCTTTCATTTGTCTCTAATTGAAAGCATGTGAGTGATACATAGAGATTTATGATGTATTGTTCACAAACATATTTACATTATCATCTCTAGTGAACACAACTCTAAGGGTTCATTCTATGGACTACATAGTTTTTGTAGTATGATTCAAGTGTTCTGAGTAGACTTGCCCGTATTTATCTTCACTTATTGATACATTTCTAAATCTACGTCACTCAGTTATAATATATTTTTAGTATGTAGGAGAGTGTTTATCTGACATAATCATTAGTTTATTGGTCATATCAGAATATTGGAGACTATTAATATGTATATATACTACTCTCAGGCTAAAGAGAGCTAATGTTAAGCAACATTTACCGTGTTATAAATGAGATTTTACTTTATGAATGTTTAAGTAGTGCATGATAGAATGATTATATTCTAAAAAAGAAGTCTAATCTAATCTAAAATTAAATTGTATTACCAAATCAATACTAATTCCCATACATTATGTTAATTCATTATTAATAGTTATATAGGGAAAATAATAACTAATATTGTTAAATTTCCAAGATAAGAGAAAAGGTGTACTGGAGCTCGAAAGGGGTTAGATTTTTTTTCTTTCTTTTTTCATGAGGGAAGTTATGGTAGGCAATCTTTTAGATTTCTTCTCATCTAGCCGATTGGAAGTGTATTTCACTTCATGTACATTAGAGGGTTTACAAAAATATTTATATTCTTGTTGTTATAAAAGTAATTTTGGTATTTTTCTTTTTTCTTTTTTTTTTTTTTATTGGCCTGAACTAAACTCTATTTTAAGTTATTTGACCAAAATTAAAATATTGACTACAATGAGAATTAATAACACAGTAGTTATACATTTTACATTTGGTATGGTATTACAAAATATAATACAAAACAAATATGATGTAAAATTAAATACTGAGAATGGACTTGTCTATTTTATCCTTAAACACTAACAGTTTAAACAATCCAAGGAAAATATCTAATTTATTAAGATATATGAAATTAAATAAAGTACAAGTAGTATTTCTTCAAGAGACTCACTTCAAAACAAATGATACCTTTAGCTGGAATCCTAATGAATATATGATCTTATCTCACTCTTCATATAAGAAAAAGACTAGGGGAAGTTTCATTTTATGGAAAAAAAATTCACTATGCCTCAAATCATTTACAAATATGAAGATAAAGAAGGACTCCTAGCCATAGTAATAGTAAAATATAATGCTAGAGACTGGACATTAGTAAATATATATTGGTTTCCAGGTATTGAGGTTGGGACAATAAGAAAACACATGGGTCTAATAACTAGAGAATATAAAGGAAATTTGATTTTGGGAGATGACTAATTGTATATTGGATAAATCAGAGACCACAAGCAAAATACATGTAAGTTCTATAGGGAAGCTACTTAAGAAATGGGAAGAAAGTTTAAATCTAATTGATACATTTAGTTATAAGGAGAACAATGCATTATTATTTTCACACCAAGACCACAGATTTGGGACACATACAAGAATTGATAAAAATCTTCATATCTCAAGAGCTAAATTCAAAAATAATAAAATTTCCATAATCCCTTGTCCCTTTTCAGACCATAACTCATTAATTCTCAAAATACATGCAGATTATAATAAATTATTTTTTATGTCAAGAATTCTAGCTTACATTACAAAATGAAAACAATTTAAACCTTGGTTAGATTCAGAAGTACAATTCTTTTTAGATATAAACTACACTACTGAAATAAATGTAATTAATCTTTGGGATACCTTGAAAGCCTATCTAAATGGAAAAATTCTTTCATGGTATAAAAACAAGCTAAAAGAATGTGAATCAAAATTATGTAACATCGAAAAACAAATTACAGCTCTCACTATTAATTCATCTACTTACACACAGAATAATCATAAAAAAGCATTGGAAGATCTAAACAAAAGATATAATGAAATCCTAACTCACAAAACTAATATAGCTGTAGAAAGGTTAAAACTTAATTCCTATGCAGTATCACCCAAACATATGCATAATTTAGCAATAAGATTAAAAAAATTCGATTGAAAATAATATTACAAGTATTATACATGAAGGAAGGAAAAAAACAAAAAGGTTTTAGGATATAAATGATATACTAGATGCATTTAAACATTATTTCTCTGACCATTATAATGATACTTCACATATAACTAATACATCTAACTTAGACGTGAAATTAGTAAAGGTAAAGGCAATACCAGAAAAGTTAAAGTTAGACATTCAAAAATAAATATCTCTATAATTAATGAATTGTATAATATATTTCCATCTTCAGTAATATCATTGTTTCACAAAACTTTGAATAAATGCTAGCACAAAACACAACTCCAATTTCATGGAGATACTCCTTAATTTCACCCATTATAAAATAAAACAAAGACCCTTTACAGTGTAAATCTTATAGGCCAATATATTTACTTAACTTGTTTGTCTTTCGGCTTTTCCCGGTTAGGGGTCGCTACAGCGGAACTCTAGTCCACTAATGATTGGCAGTTGGTTTTTATGGTGTCAAGTTGCCAGCCCGATGCCCAACCTTCAACAAAGGCATGCCCATTCAACGCATGTCTTTCGAACGCCCACTCAACTGTGGGGAGGACATACAGACTCTGCACAGAAGGCACTCCCAACTCAAGCCGAGAATTGAATGGGAGAACATCTTGCTGTGAGGCAACAACACTGCTGCACCACCGTGGAAGTACAGACCAATATATTTACTTAACAATGATTATAAAATCTTCATGTCAATATTAGTTAGTAGAATTAAAAAATCATCGACACACATAATAAATGAGGATCAAACAGAATTCATTTATAAAAGACACACACATGACAGTATACAAAGAATTCTAACACTCATAGATTTTCTAAACAGAAACAACCATGAAGCTTTAATAGTAGTTTGGATATAGAAAAAGCCTTTGATTCGTTGAGCTGGGATTTTCTTTTTAAGGCTTTAGAATTGTTTGAATTTCCTGCTAATTTTATTATGCTAATAAAGAATATTTATAAAAACAATTTGGCTTATGTAAAACTTGGGCCATTTACCTCAAAGGCTTTTGAAATAACCAAAGGTACACAGCAGGGATGTCTGATGTCTCCCATCCTGTTTGCCTTAGGGATTTAATTATTTGCCTCATTGGTACACCACAACTCTAATATATCAGGCATAGATGTATATGGCCAACTCAATTCAAAAATTGTTATTTGCTGATGATGTTTTACTCACGTTATCTGTTTTGGAGAAATCAGTACAAAAACTAGATGAAATAGTGGAAAGGTGTTATCATATTTCCGGCCTTAGATTTAACAAGGGAAAATATAATTATATACGTTTGAATAAAAAGAGAGAATTTACCTTAACTGCAAATTGTGTTTTAGGAAAACAAGTTCCCATAATAAAATATTTAAGAATAGCACTATGTGATAATTTGGAATGTACGTTAGCCACAAATTATAGCAACGTAATAAAATAAAAATGTTAATAGTAAGCTGGAATAAAATATTCTTGAGATTTGAAGACAGATTGCAAATAATAAAAATGATAATACTTCCAAAAATTAATTACATTGCACAAGCTATTCCTATAGTACCTAACAAGAAAATCTTGAAATAAATAAATAAAATTCTATTAAACTTTCTTTGGTATCCAAAAAGAAATAGAATATACACATCATATTAGATCTTGGGAAATGGGTGGAATTAAACTTCCATATCTAGAATCATACACAAAAGCTTCCATATTAAGAACTGTCATTAATTGGATAGATCCTAATTATTCTTCAACATGGAAAACATTGCACACTATTATTTTTTTAATGAAAATAAAATAATTAAAAATTGTATATTAAGTGAAAAAAATAATAGGATGTGGCACATATCGACTGTTAATATTCAATATAATATAACAAAACCAACAAACTTAAATTATATAAATAGTATTTACAATTTGTTCAGAAGATTTATATATACTAACATGGATATTAAAATTTGGCTAGACTTGATCATACCCTTTAGCTCTACAAATAACTTCTTCAATAAAATTCATAACGTTATCTTAACTAGATGGGAGGGGAAATACTTCACTAGTTGGCAACATTGTATAGAGAATCAAGTAGTATTAGACATTCAACAAATTCAGAATAAATATGATATTCCATCAGCAGATTGGTTGATACTACAAACCATATTATCATATGTTAAGGATCTTAATAGTAAAATTATTAATTCTCCTTATAAAACTAGTCCAAATTTGATAAGTCTAATATATGAAGTTATTTACGACAATTAGAATTGGATGAATCTAATTTCAAAATTATACAAAATATTGATAACATAAAACTAACCCTAATGCAAGATATTGGAATTTCATAGCAAAAGCATGTCACACTAATCTATCAATTGAGAGTAAAACAAATATTTTATGTTCTGTTAATTTAGCATTTAATTTACAAGTATGGAAAATATTTACATGGAAATATATTCACAGGGCATTTATTACACCTGATAAACTAGCCAAATTCAATTCACTTGATAAATCCATTTGTTGGAGATGTTCTTTAAACTGTAAAGCTGATTGGTCTCATATATTTTTGACTGTATTAATATAAAAAAAATCTGGGAAGAAATTACTATTTTTCTCCAAGCTATATTCACAGATACCTTTATTTTAACCAAATCTTTAGTCCTCTTAAATGTTAATGATACTATTGGAATGAATAAAAAAGATCTATACCTACTTTGGTCCATACTAGCTGTGGCAAGGAAATGTATAACTAGAAAGTAGAAGTCTTCACAAGAACCTACTCTTGAAGAATTCTTGAGATTGATGGAAGAAACAGTGACATTAGAAATCAAGGCAAAAGAATCGAGAATTTCACATAAAACATGGACAAACAATCCTTGGGAAAAAACGTAACTCTTATTGAGACATTAAAAATGAACCCTAAATAATTAATGTGTAGCATTATACTTTATTAATTGAATATTATACATTTTTGTTACTAATTTCATATATTTTATATTTTTTTCCCGCCTTGGTTCAGGTCAATTGTAGATAGTGTATATAAAGGTTTATAATGCTTGTTTATTGATGATTGTATTGCTAAACATTATATTATTTGGAAAATAAAAAAGATTATTTGAAGAAAAAAGAAACAGTTACAGTGGAAAAAACCAAGAAAATATTAATTTAAAAATAAAGGTAATTAATAGATTTGTGGTGCACAGCTGAAATTTGGAACATAGGTAGAATACATACACAGTACACAGGTACAGTACATACATTGTACATTAACCAGTGTTTGTGAGCAAGAGTGAAAACTGTTATCAAGTACTCTAGGTTTAGTATGTGTACCTTATCCGCTTTCACTAGCCTGGGGAGCAGTCATGGCACTGCCAACTTTGGTTGAGATGTTGCCTAATGAGGTTTTTAAAGGAGGATTTGGATGATGTGTTTTGTATGCTAGTGGGGAGACAGTTCCATTTCTTAGCCACTGAACTACTATATAGTGTGTCTCCAAAGCTATTGTAGCTGTTGATGACTTCTAGTAGTAGTTTGCTTGATGATCTAAGAGGCCTTTTGGCTGAGTGATGTTGTACTAGGTTTTTGAGGACAAGACACTTATTGGGGAGGTAATAGGTAGAATGACAGAGGCAGATCTGATTGTAGGTTAGGAGGTTGGGCAGTTCAAGCCAGTGGAGCTGTCTCAAAGCAGTACAGTGATGAGTTCTATATGAGCAATTTGCAGCAAAGCAGGCAATTTTGTTATAGCAGGCTTCCATTTTATGATCAATAGAAACTCCCCATCAATCAACCCATTATCAGGAACAAATCCCCTTAAAGGCACAAGCACTGTTATAAATGTTAAAACGCATAAAAAGTTAAAGTTTGTACAAATTACATCACTTGTTCAAAACTATGCGAAAAGCATTATTGCTTAAATAAACCCCTACTCTTAAGGGCAGGTTTGATACCATGTCCCTTATGTGCCTCCAAATGAATTTTCCACTTCATCTTAGAGGTTTCCATTTGGTCCTTGATTTCTCCTCCTCTTGTATTCAAGTGTATAGTTTATTTTACTAAGAACCTAAACTTGTTTGTATTGTTGGTCAAATTCATGTATTTTGCCAATGCATTTGTACTTAATTCTACATTGATGCCATACAGATGTTCCCTTACCCAGTCCCTCAAACACCTGTCAGTCATCGCCACAGATAAAGTCTGGCAGGATACACACTGTGCTAGATACATTATATGACATGTGTTGCAATTGGCTGTGACCATAAAGCTATATTCCCTCCCTGTGTCTGGATGTATGAATCTATTGGTAGAATCTATCAGCTCACAATACCTACATTTATGACAGGGTACCATGCCAAGTGTTGCATCATTAACTGAGGGGTCTCCACCTATCCTCAGATAACAAAGTATTCTTTGTAAAGAATTCTTGTTCTTGTATAAAAAATGTTGTCACTCTCCCACTATGGCTCCCACCTCAGGGTCCATTGTTAAGACCTGCTAGTGTCTCTCAAACAAGTGGGTTATCTGCCTGACATTACTGGAATAAAAAACAGGTATCCATCCTTCACTCTCCAAGGGCCTTCAGAAAAGTATGGTTTACCAGTGGTGGACCTACAATCATATATCCCACCCAGAACTTTATCTACCTCCCATTCATCATAACCTCTATTTTTAAACTTACCTCTCAGTGAATCCAATTCATGTATAAAATTCTTCTCATTTACATTCAACCTGGATGCTCTCAAGCCCTGACCTCTAATAACATTCTTGAAAATACATCCAGGATGCAATGTTTTGTCGATGTAAGTATGTGTTCCTATAACATGTCTTCCTATGTTCCTTGCTATCCAAAGTATTATCCCTCTTTTTAGTTACCAGTGCATCCAAAAACTCAATCTGTTCACATGACTTGTTCATAGTGAACTTCAAGAAGTCAGTAGTATGATTCAAATAATCATAAAAAGTCAAACGTTGCTGTTCAGTACAAGCCACAACATAAAAAGAGCATCAAGTCTTTGATAGAAATAGATATGTTTCGAATAGGAACTAACAATCATGTACTTCTCTTCCCATACAATCATGATGATGTTGGTGTAGCTGTTGGCACTGGAAGTGCCCATAGCTACACCTTCCTTCTGCAAGAAAAGTACATCACCAAACATGAAAACATTATTTTCGAGTATTAGCTCAATTAACAAGTAAATAACTTCTACCAAACCTGTATCATAAGTACTGTACTTAGTTAAAACATATCATAGGATTTCAACACCTTCAGCATTTGGAATAATGGTGAAAAGTGATTGAACATCAAATGTCACCACTGTAAACACATGTGCAGAATCATTTTCCCCAACACATTTGAACAAATCATTCAATAAATGTTGTGTGTCCCTAAGGACAATGACATTATAATCAACTAATGGTCACAGATGTTTCTCTACAAACACCGACATAGGTTCCGTGCACCAACCTCTCCTGGCCACGATGGGCCTGAATGGTGGCATCCACGGATCCTTATGAACTTTGGGTAGTCCCTGTATGACGGGTCCTTTGGGTTTGTACACCATCAAATAATTATAGATATCCAAATCTATGTTCTTGCATAGCAAACACTCATATAGGGTGTTGTGTGTTTTCTTAATTAGGGATTCCATATCACCCCTATTCATTCTTACATGCGTATGTGTGTCATCAAGCATCTGTAACATTTTAGAGACATAAAATAAATAGTCCATATTTATAGTAAGTCCGTCTTTATCAGCAGGTCTCACTACAACTGGCCTGTCATTCTGCAGATCATATAAAGCTTTGTGTTCCTCTTTTGTCATATTAACAAAGCTGCCCTTCTTTGACCCTTCAGCAAACAATTTCATGATATCTTTTTCACAAAATTTTTCATAAATATCAAGTATGGTATTATTGGTAGGTACATAAGTAATAGGTTTGCAAAATAATTTATATAAACTATGTAGGCTTCACACAGAGACATCATTTTGAAGCATGCATTGGATTAAAGATTGTTCCCTGTGGTTTCCCGGTATTAAAGATGCCTACGTATACTGAAAGGTATTCACTGCTACTAGCAAAGTGGCAGAAAATTTATTTAGAACTGAGTTATAGTTACGTACAGCCTTTAATTGACTTGTTTAGACCAGAAGAAGTCTTATGTAACGGATTATTCAGGCACAGCATGGCCTTTATGAACACTTTCCATCTGAATTGGTGGATGAGAAGTTGAATAATGTACTTGATTCTGTTGTTATATTCGAATGGAGACTAATCCAATCTAAAAAATGAAAAACAGCCAGGGATAAAACTGATTTTTCATTTGGGAATGTTTTTACTTGGCCCAGGGCAGCCGAGAGAACATAGGCCGAACAGCCGACGGAACGTGATGACATCACTGAATCCAGTGACACCAGATCTGAACAGGATGTAGGAGGCCGTGGCAATATCACCAATCCACCTGAGAATACTTTGGGGCCTGAAGCACCTTCTATTGCCAGTGAACCACCACAAGCCACTCTTACCATGTTGAATGATAAAGGCAAAGACATGGGAGCTAGGAAGAAAACAGGTTTGGCGAATTCCTTTGCTTCTGTCCTGAATAGCACTTTTCTTTTTTGGACTGCTGGATCAAGTCCATAGAGAGTTAATGCATCGAGTTCCTCTCCTTTTTTCCCTCTGCCGATTCAGAAGATGGGGATAGGTGTGCACTCATCCAGCAGAGGGAGAACGAAGAGGAAATTCATGAGCAACGAAGAGAACAACAGGACATTAAAGAAAATGTGGCAGAAGAAGGGAGCTCCCTAGTATGGAACATTTCAGTGCACATTCTAATGGAGAATGAGCAATGCATTTTGCAGAAAGGATTGATATTTATACCAGTTCAGCAGGCTGAGGTAACTGATATGATAATAGACCTTAAAATGTTTTTGAGGAATATAATGCTGAGATTACTATATAAAGATGCAGGAAGAATTCATAGGTTCATAGGTGTGTACTAGGCTAATGGGCCTGGAGCCTTTACAAGCCTAGCCCATAGGATTACCCTAACATTGTGCCACCTGACCTTAGTTTCCTGTGCCTCTGTCAAGTAAAGCCACTGGAGTGATCCCTGGGGTGAATTTTCTATTTCCCATCCACTCATCAATATTTCTCTTGAAGAGGGCCAGTGAGGTGCTCTGTTTGACATGTATGGGAAGTCTATTCCATAGCATGGGCAGTCTCTGTGTTATGAACCTGTCCCTTCAGTAGGTTCTGCTGATTGTGGTAATGACATTGAAGTTTCTGGAGCATGTGCTGTGGAGGGACTGGGATTTCTTTAAAGTTAGCATTTCAAACAGAGCTGGGGCAGACATGACTTTGTAGGTCAAGCAGAGATCGCCTCTAAGTAGGCGATATGAGACAGAGAATAGTTGGAGTTTTTTGAGTCTGTCCATATAGGACAAGTGTTTAAGGCCTATGATCCTCTTTGTGAGGTACTTTTGTGGCCTCTCAAGTTGTTGCAGGTGTCTAGTGAGGTACATGCCAAATGGGGCATTGTACTCGATGATTGGCCTAATGAGGGAAGAGTAGAGGGAGACAATGACCTCTTTCTTCCTGGATGCAAAACCCTTAGTCATGAGATGTGCCACATAGAAGGACTTTCTGACCACCGTGGCAATGTGGTGGTCAAAAGAGAGGTTACTGTCAACGTGTGTTCCCAGATCTCTTATTTTATTATTTTTATTATTTTACATTTGTTGACCGGGATAGTCCGACTGGATACATGTCCATTTTCAGTGGAGGCCCAGGGAGAAAAGCTCCACAAAAGTACTAATAATAGTACAATAATACTGAAACAGAGCAAAAAGGATGTAGATACATTATTTCAGAAGGTATAGCACAGCAGGAATACACTGGCACATGCTAAAGGTTAACAGAGTGAGAAAAGAATATAAATAAATAATTTCACAAATGTTTAGCACAATAGGTAAATGCTGCAGTATACAAGAGGTTTAACTCAGTAGGCAAAACTGTACATTATGACATAACCCATCAGATCAATAGAATGACTGACTTGCTAATAATCAGTTAAGTAGATAAAGACCAAGTTGTTGGGTTAGGTTAGTCAGGGTTTAGGCAGGGGCAGAGCCAGTTAGATTTAAAGTATATTTTATGACCTTTTTTAAATAGGGGTAGAGATGTTTCTTAGGTAAGAGCTGCAAGAAGCTGGTTCCAAATTTTACCAACTGAGTTTGCAAACAGGGAATCACCTGCTGTGCTGTTATAACATTGTTATATCTTATAATGCCTTCTGTGTTCAGTGGACTACCATCGATGTGGTAGTTCATGTGAACTGGGTTTTTCCCAAAGGGGATGATGACACACTTTTTGGCATTGAGCTTAAGGCCATGGTTCTGACGCCAGTCGTTGGTCTCAGTGAGAGCTTTCTGCAGGATGTCAACATCACTTGGGGAGATGATAATAGCTCCCAACTTGCAATAGTCTGTGAACTTTGTCAGCCAGAGTCCCTTTGTGTTGGCCTGGACTTCGGAGAAGCAGATACCAAACAGGAGAGGACCCAGGACCAATCACTGTGGGACTCCACTCATGACTAGTCGGCAGTCTCAGTTGGAGTCAGCTACTTTCACACTGTGGGTTCTACCTGTGAGCCAGTTTGCAACCCACATAGTGATATAGGGGTTGGCTTTGGCCAGATGAAGGTAGGCTGTATGAACCACCCTGCCTTCATCCACACCTCTGGTGACTGACTCAAAGAAGTTGGCCAAATTGAGCAGGCATGATCTACCCTTCACAAAACCAAACTGTATGGGATCCAGAGTTTGGAGATTCCCTATATACTTGTTTATTAGGTCCATGGTGATGTGTTCCATAGCTTTACATATTGGACTTCTCAGGCTAATGGGGTGATAGTTCCCAGGGTTAGTAGTCGCTCCTCCTTTGTGGAGAGGGATAACTAAAGCAATGTGCCATTCAGTGGGGACAAAGCCTAAGGTGAGGCTGTGATTGAACAGGGAACACATGTGAGGTTCCATTTCACTCTGTAGTTCATGTAGAACACAGCCAGGGATATTGTCAGGTCCCATAGAAGCTGTATTCTTGGCCTTGGACAGTGCTGTTTTAACCTGTGCAGCAGTAATACTGGGTGCCCGGCAATCTACTGGTATTGTGATTCATCCTTTGGGGGGGGGTAAAGTTGGCACTGAATCTGCCGGCCAGAATATTGGTAATATCTGTTCGCTCAGTATAGGAGGTACCATTGTGCAGTAGCTCAGAGCAAATCTGGGTATTGCCGTGGAGATTCTTTACATAACTATAGAAGGCCTTATCGTTGGCTTTACTATCTGCTGCAATTCTGTTTTCATAGCTAGCTTTAGAGGATTTGATAAGGGATCTCAGCTTTTTGTGAGGCTGACAAGGGAGTTTTTCTTGACTTCACCTTATTCCGCATCAGTTTCTTCCTTCTGTTGTAGAGTTTGTTTATGACAGGGGACCACCAGATTGGCTTCCTTTTTTTGGAGGAGAGCATCTTGGTTCTATTGGGTATGGCAAGATCCATGCATTTGTGTACATGTTCATACAGTGCATTGGTATATGGTTCGATGGTCATGCAACTATTCTCCATTTGCATGGGTGCCGTGAATTCACCCACCTCTGTTCTTAGGAGCCCAAAGTTAGCTTTGGAGAAGTTTTTCATGGTGGTTACCTTTGCGGAGGGGGTGGGAGGGATGTGCATTTCCAAGGTGATTAGTGTGTGTTTGAATCTAACCAGGGAGGAGTTGACTATTGGTGTAGAGCAACATACACCCATATTACTAATGACCAGGTCAAGGATGTTGCTACCTCTAGTGGGGGTAAGAACGAGCTTGTCCAGGGCATTGGAATTAATGAATTCCAGGAAATGTTGGGCAGTGTATTGGTACATGAGTAGCTTTCCCAGTTAATGGAGGGGTAGTTGAAGTCACCCAGTTAATATGAACACATTTTGCAAACCTAGTACTTATGTGGCTATTAATAGTCCCACACTTGATATTTATGAAAAACTTTGTGAAAAAGATCATGAAATTGTTTGCTGAAGGGTCAAAGAAGGGCAGCTTTGTTAATATGACAAAAGAGGAACATAAAGCTTTATATGATCTGCAGAATGATAGGTCAATTGTAGTGAGATCTGCTGATAAAGGGGGACTTACTATAAATATGGACTATTCATTTCATGTCTCTAAAATGTTGCAGATGCTTGCTGACACACATACATATATAAGAATAAATAGGGGTGATCTGGAATCCCTAATTAAGTAAACCCATGACACCCTATATGAGTGTTTGCTATGCAAGAGTATAGATTTGTATATCTATAATTATTTGATAGTGCACAAACCCAAAGTACTTGTCATGCAGGGACTACCCAAAGTTCATAAGGATCTGTGGGCACTACCTTTCAGGCCCAATTGCAACACATGCTATATAGTGTACCTAGCACAATGTGTATCCTGCCAGCCTTTCTCTGTGGCGAAGACTGACAGGCACTTGAGGGAGCAGGTAAAGGAACATCTATATGGCATAAATGTAGGATTAAGTACTAATGCATTGGCAAAACACATGAATTTGACCAACATTACACACAAGTTTAAATTCTTAGTAGTAGAAACTATACACGTGAATACAAGAGGGGGAGACATCAAGGTCCAAACGGAAACCTCTGAGATGAGGTGGATAATTCATTTGGAGACACATAAGGGACATGGTCTGAATGACGGGGTGTCTAACAAACCTGCCCTTAAGAGTAGGGGTTTATTTAAGCAATAATGCTTTTTGCATAGTTTTGAACATGTGATGCAGTTTGTACAAACGTTTTTAACTTTTTATGCATTTTAATATTTATAACAGTGCTTGTGTATACTGGAGCCCTCCAATGGTTTTAATCCTACCTGAATGATCGACAGCAGGCTGTCCTCTGGCAGAACAAACTCTCTAACCTTCTACCTAATACCCTTGGAGTACCACAAGGCTGTATACTAGGGCCCTTGCTGTTCTCCATCTTCATTAACGACCTTTATACTGTCATCCCAAAAGTCAGCTGTATCCAATATGCTGATGACTCTACTCTGATTTGCTCAGCCACATCTCCAGTAGAGTTATGGTCAGCTACCCAGACCACCTTTAATACAATAGAAAACTGGCTTTCTGAACATCGTCTGATCCTAAATCCCAAAAAAACTAAAATGCTGTTATTTTCACGAACACGTAGGTCTACCGATTTCACCTTCACCATAAAATCAAATGATAGCACAATAATCTCCCCTGACCCATCTACAAAACTGTTAGGTGTCATCAGAGACAATAATCTAAAATTTGACCTACATGTTAACTAAACTATCAAAACCATCAATAAAAAACTAGGGTCACTTAACAGAATAAAAGCCTTCCTGCCATAGCTCGCTCTCACCTTCTTTCAACCCTTCTGTATGCATCCCCTCTACTCTTGAATTTAAACAAGACTGTCCTTAACAAACTCTCAATTTGCTACAACCACATTGCCAGGTTTGCCACTGGGCTGCCTTTTAGGACACATCATTGCATCAATCTAAATCAGCTTGGTTGGCTTGAACTACCCAGCCTAATCCAGTATAACCAACTGATTATGGCCTATAAAATCCTCTATAATCCGGACAATACTCCTGCACTTAAAAATATTATCACCCCCTATAACAATACTAGACCGCTTTGATCCTCTAACAAACTACTAATTCAGACTAGCAAAATTAATAACACATCCGGTGATTCTCTCTTTGCAAACTCTGTAAGTAGATCCTGGAACTCTCTTCCAGCTGATATTACCTTACTTTCCACCTTAGGTCAATTTAAAACTAGGCTCAAACAACATTTGTTACTTAACTGGCTATGTCAATGTATCAAGCCTGGCTAACTCTCTCTAGAATGTGTAAAAATCTGCTAACCAGTTTACTGTGTCATTTAATTTAATCCTGACTTGCGCTCAGGATTAATTGTAACCTGTGGAACTTGTTTAACTTGCTTACTTATGTAATCTCTGTAAATAATCTGTTTGTAATATGTAATGCTGGTATTATGTAATGCTGTATCTGCTTACCCTTGGAGCTTTTCTCCCCGGGCCTCCGCTGAAAATGGACATGCATCCAGTCGGACTATCCCGGTCAACAAATGTAAAATAAAAATAAATAAATAAAAATTGTGCATTTAAGGGGATTTGTTCCTGATGATGGGTTGATTGCTGGGGAGTTTCGATTGGTCATAAGCTGCATTTAAACTGGTTTTACTCTGTTATGTTGTCTGATGAAGCAACACGGTACAACGCTCACTATTTGATTAAACATTTTCTTATTTAACATCTTACTTGTGTGTTTTAAGTGGAGTCATTGCCATCGCATGGTTTGCTGCATTGCTTTTATCTAGGCATGCTCGTTATTTTTGTTGCTGAACCTTATATCTCTAGCTTGCTGTCATCTGTGTCTACATATTTAAGGAGGCCTATTATGCCTCTGTTCACATGGTCCAGGGTGGTATGTCTCAGCTCATTCACATCCAGATGGACTATGCTTGAGTCATACAGTACTTGTGGTTCAGTGACCTGAGTGCTTGGTTGTGGAAACACTGTGATGCGTATTTTTATGTGTAGTGCTTGGTGTTGACTTGGTTTTGTTTGCATGTGTTTTTTGATGGCAGCATATGGGCAGCCTCTAAGGTTTTGGTAAGTCACTTGTGAGTATCTCCACATATGTGGATTTATTTGTAGAGAAATTATTTAGTGACAGAAATGGTGTCTGTGCTGATAATCTGTTTGTCATTTGATTTGCCATTATGAGAGAGTTGTTTCTGACTTTTCATAGTGTAACTACATCTCTCACATACTGTGTTTATTTCAGAATTAAGTGGTTGTCTAGTGAGGAATGAAGTGTATAAGGCATCAAGCAGCACAAATCTTGACAGTGGACCAGGTCTGGGATATAGTGCAATTTATGAAGTGTACTAAACAGATAACGTCTAAATTACAACACCTGCACCACACCACATGGAGCACATAACCCTCCTGAACACCCACCATCACAACTCACACATAAAAACACAAACCACACACCCACCTTCGTGAAGGCTCTCAATAGAAATCTACCCAAACAGCAGAGACCTCCAAGGCAGAATTGCACTTGACCACCACAACACAAATCACAAGACACATAGCTCAGCCACACAGTGTGCCCCTCAACCTAAGCCCCTAAGGCAAAACATCTTACCCAATACACTAATCATAAGTGACTCAGTAGTGAGGCACACTGATGTCCCACTCACTAGGTTGAATAAGGAAAAGGTAACAGTCAGCTGCCTGTCGAGTTCCAGTATCCAACACATAACACACGCATTCAGGTCACTCCACAACAAGTACAAGTATGACTCCATCATTGTCCATGTGGGTGTGAATAACCTGGGATGTACCTCCCTGGACTACATGAAAAGAGACATGGAGGAGCTCTCGGATTATGTAGCCAAGGCAGGTATGACCCTAGCCCTGAGCAGCATCCTGCTGTCAACCTGAATGATACCGCAGTACAAACAGAAAATGATTGACTTCGACAATTGGCTGAGTTTCTGGTGTCATTCTAAGGGGATCCAGTATGTTTGCTTGGGATGACATGACTGACAGACCTTTATGCTTTGCCAGAGATGGCCTGCATCTGTCATCCTGGGCTTTCAGATATTAGCTAAGGCTCTTGCCACACCTAGAGTGCCTTTTGTAGATGGTGTTCCAAAGACCAAACTACCACCAAAACAGCTATAAATAAAAGCAAACCGAGGGTCATGCTGCTCAATACTAGAAGTATCTGAGGGTCATGCTGCCCAATACTAGAAGTATCTGAGGGTCATGCTGCTCAATACTAGAAGTATCTGAGGGTCATGCTGCCCAATACTAGAAGTATCTGAGGGTCATGCTGCTCAATACTAGAAGTATCTGAGGGTCATGCTGCTCAATACTAGAAGTATCTGAGGGTCATGCTGCTCAATACTAGAAGTACCTGAAGGTCAAGCTGCTCAATACTAGAAGTATCTGAGGGTCATGCTACTCGATACTAGAAGTATCTGAGGGTCGTGCTGCTCGATAATAGAAGTATCTAAGGGTCGTGCTGCTTGATACTAGAAGTATCTGAGGGTCCTGCTGCTCAATACTAGAAGTATCTGAGGGTCATGCTGCTCAATACTAGAAGTATCTGAGGGTCATGCTGCTCAGTACTAAAAGTCTCAATCTCAAGATGCACTTGCTCGAAGCCCTCCTCAAGATGGAGAACATTTGTGCTGTAACAGAGACCTGGGTTAAAGCAGTGGAAATCACCCCTGCACTACCAGGTTATAACTCATTTCACACCTTCCAACCCCTTAATTTGGACTGAAACTCCAAAAGTGGCAGTGTCTCCATATTCATAAAGGATACGCACACCTCCAGACTAGTAGCCCAGCAAAATGCATCAGAGATACTTCAGGTACAACTAACACTGGGCAGGACAGCAATTCAGGACATAGCCTGCTATAGGTCCCCAACCATGTCCCAAGACTCCCTCTCCACATTCTTAAACACCCTAGAAAATATTAGGGTCCAACCCAGCACCCTCATACTGGGTGACTTCAACGATCCCTCTATTAATTGGGAAAACTATTCAAGCACCATTTCACTTGCCCAATATTTCCTGGAATTCATTAATTCTAATGCCCTGGACCAGCTTATTCTTACCTGCACTAGAGGGAGCAACATCCTTGACCTGATTATTACTAACATGGGTCATCGTTGCTCTACACCAATAGTCACTTCCTCCCTGGTTAGATCCGACCACAAACTAATCACCATAGAAATCCACATCCTACCTACACCCCCTGCAAAATTACCACCATGAAAAACTTCTCCAAAGCTAACTTTAGGCTCCTAAAAACAGAGGTGGCTAACTTCACAGCACCCATGCTCTTGTAGAATAGTTGCATGACTGCCAAATTATACACCAATGCACTGTACGGACACATACATAAATGCATGGAACTTGCCATATCCAACAGAACCAAGACGGTCTCCTCCAAAAAAGGAAGCCAGTCAGGTGGTCCCATGCCATTAACAAACTCTACAACAGAAGAAAAGAACTGTTGCAGAAAAAGGTAAAGTCCCAAGACTGGAAAAACTCCCTTATTAGCCTCAACAAAAAGTTGAGATCCATCATCAAATCCTCTAAAACTAGCTATGAAGTAAAGATTGCAGCAGGCACCAAAGACAACCACAAGGCCTTCTATAGCTATGTCAAGAATCTCTATGCAATACCCAGATTTGCTCAGAGTTACTGCACAATGGTACTTCCTATACTGAATCAACAGATGTTGCCAACATACTGGCCAACAGATTCAGTGCCAACTTTACCCCTCTCTCCCTCCCAAAGGACCATTCACAATACCGGAAGAATGCCAGGCACCCAGTATTACTGCTGTGCAGGTTAGAGCTGCATTGTCAAAGGCCAAGAATACAGCTTCCATGGGACCTGACAATATCCCTGGATGTGTTCTACATGAACTACAAAGTGAACTGGCACCACATCTGTGTGCCCTGTTCAATCACAGCCTCACCTCAGGCTTTGTCCCTAGCAAATGGTGCACTGCCACAGTCATCCCTCTCCATAAAGGGTGAGTGACTACAGACCCTGGAAACTATCGCTCCATCAGCCTGACAAGTCTGATATGCAAGGCTATGGAATGCATAATCATTGACCTAATTAATAAGGACATAGGGAATCTCCAATCTCTGGACTCAACGCAGTTTGGTTTTGTGAAGTGTACGTCATGCCTGCTCAACCTGGTTGACTTTCTTGAGTAAGTCACCAGAGCTGTGGATAAAGGCAAGGAAGTTCATAAAGCCTACCTTGATCTGGCCAAGGCCTTTGATACCATTGCCCACTCGGGAGTCATAGATAAACTCACCAAACTAGGCATCAACCCCTATGTCAGATGGGTTGCAAACTGGCTCACAGATAGCACCCACAGTGTGAAAGTAGTGGACTCCAAGTCAGACTGCCGATCAGTCACGAGTGAAGTCCTACAGGGATCGGTCCTGGGTCTTTTCCTGTTTGGCATCTACTTCTGCGAAGTCCAGGCCAACACAAAGGGACTCTGGCTGACCAAGTTTGCAGATGATTGCAAGTTGGGAGACATTATTAACTCCCCAGGTGATGCAGATATTCTACAGAAAGGTCTCACCAGAATAAACGACCGGTGTCAAAACAATGGCCTTAAGCTCAATGCCAAAAAATGTGTCATCATCCCATTTGGGAAAAACTCAGTTGCCACAAATTACCACATCGATGGTAGTCCACTGAACACTGAAGGTGTTATAAGAGATCTGGAGACACAGGTTGACAGCAACCTCTCCTTTGACCACCACATTGCCACTGTGGTCAGAAAATCCTTCTATGTGGCACATCTCATTACCACGGGTTTTACATCCAGGAAGAAAGAGGTCAGCATCTCTCTCTACTCTTCCCTCATTAGGCCAGTCATTGAGTATAATGTCCCATTTGGCATGTACCTCACTAAACACCTGCAACAGCTGGAGTGGCCACAAAAGTACCTCACAAATAGGATCCTAGGCCTTAAACCCATATCCTACATGAACAGACTCAAAAAACTCCAGCTTTTCTCCATCTCATATCATCTACTGAGAGGCAATCTCTGCTTGACCTACAAAGCCATGTCTGACCCAGCTCTGTTGGAAATGCTACATCTAAAGAAATCTCGATCCCCCCACACCACATGCTCCAGAGACCTCAGCCTTATTACCACGATCAACAGAACATGCTGGAGGGACATGTTCATAACCCAGAGATTGACCATGCTCTGGAATAGACTTCCAATATATGTCAAGAAGAGCACCTCACTAGTCCTATTGAAGAGAAACCTTGATGAGTGGATGGGCAATAGGAAATTCACCCCGGGTTCACTCCAGTGGCTCTACTCGATAGAGGCTCTGGAAACTAACTAACGTCGGACGGCATGATGTCAGGGCAATTCTATGGGCTAGGCTTATAAAGGCTCCAAGGCCATTAGCCTAGTACACACATATAAACCTATGCACTGATAAAACACCCACTGAGCAAGAATAACAAACATGGTGTCTCATGTTTGTTCAGTAAGAACTGTTTTAGTATTTGGTTTATGGGTTCATAGGAGGTTACTAGGCTACTGGCCCTCAGGCCTTTATAAGCCTAGCCATGTTATACCCATGTTCCCTTATTGACCAAGTTGTATGGTCTATATTTGCAGCATGAATCTTTAATCAGCACCAACTGCCCTTATCCAACAGGGACATAGGTGATATTCTAGGGTAAATTTACAGTCTCCCATCCAGCTGTCTAAGTTACGCTTAAATGGGGTCATTGAGAAGCTCTGTTTTACCTGAATTGAGAGTGTTTTCCAGAGGAGTGGCAACCTCTGGAAGACATATCTGTCTCTCCAGCATGTCCTGTTAATGTCACAGGCTAGGTAAAGATCCCTAGAGTGAGTGAATCTTGTCCTATTTGACTTGCGGATGTGAAGCATTTCCATTAGGGCAGGGTCAGAGACTGCTCTGTAGGCCAGGCACAAGTCACATTTCAGCAACCTATAAGATAGAGTACAGTACTACTATGTATACTACCCCAGCAATTCAGCATCTAATTCAGCCCCACATTCCCTCTAGAGCCTTATGATCTAGTAACCAGAACCTCATAACTGTCATCCAACATAGACATGATGCCGGTAAATCCCTGTTTGCCAGCACCATTGCTAAAACCTGGAACACACTACCAAGTCAAATAACTTCTACCACCTCCTTTATTCATTTAAAAAAAACTCCTGAAAACCCACTATTTAAGTGACTGGCTATGTTCCTACCACTCACCAGGCTAACCCAAACCAAGAGAATGTTTCTGTATACAGCTAAGTATAAACAGTTCCCCTGAAAGCTTGTGAACCCGTTGATATTTACTTGACGAAACTTATAACTGTAAAAATAATACAAAAGCTGTTTTAAGTTTATTATGTACCTCAGTGATTGCCTACTATAAGAACTGTTTATCTCTAACATGTTATGTTTGTTTCTATAAGTATATGCTCTATTTTCTTCTCTTCTGTCATGTACTGTATTGTGGAGGTTTTCTCCCCGGGCCTCCGCTAAAAATGGACCTGTGTCCAGTCGGACTTTCCCAGTAAACAAATGTAAAATAAAATAGAATAAATAAATAATAATACAGTGACAGAGCCTTCAGTCTGTCCATGTAGGTCATGTGTTGAAGGCCCTGAATTTTCTTGGTGAGAAACCTCTAAGCTCTCTCCAACTGCTGTAGGTGTCTGGTGAGGTACATACAGAAGGGAATGTTGTACTCGAATAGTGGTCTAGTGAGGGATGTTTACAGGGGAGTTATAACATCCTTAGCTCTAGATGTGATGCCCTTACTTATATGTGCAGTGTAGAAGGTCTTCCTTACCACTGTGAACACATGTTGATCAAAGTTAAGGTTGCTATCAAAATGTGTTCCCAAATTTCTCACCACAGGATTTGAGCTAAGGGGGAGTACCATTAATACTGAAATTTGCAGGGACTTCCCCTTTGCCAAAAGGGATGATAATGCATTTTTTGTATTTAGTTTAAGTCCATGGCTTTGGTACCAGTCTTTTGTCCGTGTAAGCCCTTTTTGTATTATGCCAGCATCGTTGGAGGACTCAGTGATTGCACCCAGTTGGCAGTCATTGGAGAACTTGGTAAGCCACAGGCCACCTGTTTTCATCTGGACTTCCAAGAAATAGATTCCAAACAGTAGGGGGCCCAGTACAGATCCTTGTGGTAAGACACTGGTAACTGCTCTGCTGGTAGAGGTGGAATCCCCAACTTTGACTGTATGCATTCTGTCGGTGAGCCAGTTGGCTATCCATCTAGTGACATGTGGATTAATTCCCAAATGGGTGAGTTTACCAATGATGTCTGAGTGGAGGATTGTGTCAATGGCCTTGATTAAGTCAAGATAGGCTGTATGTATTGTTTTGCCTTCAAACAGGGCTTTGGAGACATTCTCAAAGAAGTCCACCATGTTTAATAAGCATGATATACACTTAACAAAGCCAAATTGGGTTGGGTCAGGAGTTTGAAGGTCACCTATGTCTTTGTTGATAAGGTCCATGATGATTATCTCCATGGCCTTGGATATAAGGCTGGTTAGGAGTATGGGTCTATAGTTCCCATGGTCAGTTAATGGACCTCCCTTTGTGCAAGAGAATTATTGTTGCTGTTTTCCACTCTGCTGGGACAAAGCCAGTACTTACACTGTGGTTGAAAAGAGTGCCAAGTGGTTCCACCTGACCATTTAGTAGGCAGCCTGGGATATTATCTGGTCCCACTGATGCTGTGTTTTTTACCATGGAGAGTGCGGTTATGGCCTGCTCTTTGGAGATACTAGGCAGAGGACTAGTGACAGGTATGCTTCAAAATATGTCTGGTGGGTACAGGAGGGTGAAGTTTGTGCCACAACTGTCTGCCAGCTGGTTGGCGATGCCCACAGTGTCAGTATGAGTGTTACCATCGACTACTAGTTCTGCACAAAGCTGGGCCTTCTCTTTTAGATTTCTGAAGAAAGCCTTGTGATTATCCTTAGGTAGGGATGCCAGTTTAACTTTGTAATTGGCTTTAGAGGACTTTACAAGATATTTAATTTGCTTGTTAAAGCTGCGGAGGGTGTCCTGTCTCTGCTGAGTCAGTTCCGTCGTGTTCGTAGACATTAGTTTCTTCTTCTTGTCGTATAACCTATTTATGATCGATGTCCACCAGGGCGGTTTGTTTTTTTGTGTGGACATCGTTTTGATCCGTTCAAGTACAGCCAATTCTATACATTTGGATAGGTGCTTATACAGGGCATTTGAGTACACCTCAGTATAGGAGTCATTGTTGACAGTGGTGGCAGGGGGTTTGAAACTATTTGTGCCATCACTTAGGAGGCTACAGTTTGCTTTGGAGATATTTTTCATCCTTTTTGCTCTTGAGGGGGAGTCAGGTATGATTGTTTCCTCAAATGAGACTGATTTAAGATCAGACCTTACCATGGAGGGCAAAGCACAGGGGGTGGTGCAGAGACCCCTGTGTTGGTGAGTACTAGGTCTAGGACATTTGAGCCCCTTATGAGGGTGCAGATTATCTGTTTGAGACATTTGTATTAACAAAGTCCAGGAACCTTAGGACAAGTGTGCTTGTGCTCATATATGATCAAAATCGATGGAAAGATAGTTGAAATCACCCATGACCAAGGTGTTTGTCTGTATAGTAAGTGACTCAAGTACATAGGCAGAGTGGTTCTCATGGTTCATGGTGGGGGACCTATAGCTAACAATGATATGGAAGGGCATTTTACCTACAGTTAGTTGGATTTGAAGTAGCTCTAGGGAGTCATACTGTCTGACCAGTCTTGAGGTGTATTTGTCTTTAATGAAGATGGATACACCTCTGCTTTGGTTCTTTCATGCTCTTTTTGAGGTCTGAACATGTGGAAGGCATTGTAACTTTGCATGGCTGGGGTTCTCTCTGTAGCCTTCAACCATGTCTCTGTGACTGCACAGACATCAGCATCTCCCAAGGTAAGGAGAGCTTCCAGTGAGTGCAGATTCTGATTTAGACTCCGAGCATCAAGCAGCATGACCTTCAGTTTGCCTCTAGTGGATTTTTTTATGTCAGGAATTTTGTTGTTATGACACTGCCTAGAAAAAGGCACTATGGGGGAAGCAAGTATCTTTGCCAGTAACCAAAAAGCCAAAAGGTGACAGGTGAAGACCATCTCTGGCAAAGCAGTGTGGTCTGTTTACTGTGTTTTCCCAGGCTGACAGATACTGGATCCCCAGGGAGTGACACTAGAAGTTAAGCCAATTGTTGAAGTCAATAATTTTTTGTTTATATTGAGGCATCATCCGGAGTGAAGGTAGAATGTTGCTTAGGGTTAGGGACATACCTGCATGAGAAACATAATCTGAGAGCTCAGTTATGTCTCTCTTCATATAGTCCAGCGAGGTACATCTCAAGTCATTTGCTCCAACATAGACTATAAGTCATAATGGTACTTGTTGTTGAGAGACTTGTGGGTGTGAGTGATCTGACGGATCCTGGCACCTGACAGGTAGCTGACCATGAACTTGTCCTTGTTCAGCCTGATGAGGGGAACATTTGTGTGTCTCACTATGCTGCGGTAGCATTAATGCTTAACAGTAAGATGCTGTCCGGTTCGATTCTCCGCTAGAGCGTCTTCTGCGTGGAGACATGCGTGAATGGGCATACCTTCATTGAAGGTTGTGCGTCAGGCCTGGCAAGCTGGTACGTAAAAGTCAACTGCCAATCGTTAGCGGACCGGAGTTCCGCTGTGGCGACCCCTAACTGGGAAAAGCCAAAAGACACAAACTATGGGATCTCAAGAAAATGCAATAACATTTTGCAAACTTTCCATAAGTAAATATGGGAAGTGTCAGTGTGGTGTATCTGTAAACATGTCAAAAATTTAAAGTATAAAAGCTACAATAAGATAGATACTTCTTCATTGCCTGGCTAAAAGGGCCTCAGTCGAGACAGATTATATCTAGTGCTTGTATAAAATTCCTAACTCTATCAAAAGCAGAACTACTACTATAAATATATATTTACTTAATTCCTCTAAAAGGTACATGTAAACAACTTATGAGAGGTAACTTTCAGCAGACACACTGCCAGTTTTCTACTTTGCTCAGATTCAGCATGAAATTCTATTAACTAAATGTCTGCAGAAGGGAATGTAAGGTCAATAAAGCTGACATTACATTCAGATTAAGTAAAACTGCATACTTCACAGTAGGAATCCTTAAATATTCTGTTAGAGAAAACATCACAAAGATACATGCATATTGTATTGTTAAGCTGTAATTTTCTGTCAGAAAGGAGTCATTTCTAAACATGCGGAAAGATAAAAATCTAAAATAAACTGTGCGTATGGAAGGGACATACACGTGTGTGTCTTGTGCTTTCTAAAAGTACATAGCACTAGCAGGAAAGAGAGAGAGAGAATGGAATTTAATCAAAGAAGTGCTTGATTACGTCAAACACTTGGCATAATACATTTATATCAGCTGATGGATTTTCTGCATTTATGTAGCAAGACCATATTACATGTGGCACTGTATTAAATTCCCATTATTTTTAGTTGCTTTGTAGAACAATTAAACAAATAATCTAATTTATTTTCATCAAGTAACACAAATAAAAAGAGTGATTGATATACAACAGCTGGACAAATGAGACAAAAAAATGCGTTAGGCAGCATTTTGGTAGCTGAAGCTCTGTAACTTGTTTAAAAATAAATGCTACCAGAATAAAATGAGGCTGTATCGATGGTCTTGAAATTTACAGAACAGATGGAAGAGGCACAAATCCGTAATCCACATGAATTCCTTTATTAAAACAACTCTTCAGTCCAATAAAACGCAGAAACAATAAATTTGACTATACAGTCCACTAACGCGATTACACCAGCACTGCATTTTTGTTTAAATCACTTCATCAGATATTAATCCATTAATGTATCAGGTCAGTGTGGGGGGAATCCATTATAATATATTTTAATGTATGTGTTGTATGCATTATAAGTCTTACCCCTTTAAATATTTAAGTATCTTGTTCCCTTTAATTAACTAATTGTTTAATTATTTTGATGAATATATAAGGAGTGTTTTTTGTGTAGGTATGCATTTGTCTCCATCTGATGAAGTGGTTTAAATGAAAACGCAGTGCTGGTGTAATCGCGTTAGTGGACTGTATAGTCAAACTTATTGTTTCTGCATTTTATTGGACTGAAGAGTTGTTTTAATAAAGGAATTTGTGTGGATTACGGATTTGTGCCTCTTCCATCTGTTCTGTATTTTTGGTGTTTTGGTGAACATTGGAACAGTGAATCTTTTTGGTTTGTGGTCTTGAAATTTACAAAAAAAAAAAAAAAAAAGAGTGGAGTATTACAATGACATTCTTAAAAAAAGGACATTAAAGGACAAAACTAAAATACATTCCCTGAGAAAAACCTAGTAAGCATTTTTTACTGGACATTGTAAATTAGAAAGGCCAGACTGTTCTCAGACTGTAAAAATACCGAGTTTCTCAGCTGTAGGATTTGTCACTCTCAGTCCTTAGCTAATAAACTGTACGATTGACCCCTCTGCGGTGCTTTCCCTACTTTTTGATTAACTACTTGTCTTTTTTCCTCCTTGGTTAAGTTCTCTTTCTTTAACGTGTGAGAAGAAGTTTATCATTTCATCTTAAGGAGCAATGTGGGGTGCAGTTTTGGAGAATTGTATTAAGAGCTGCACAGGCAGCACAAACACTTATTATTTTTTGTGCCGTGATTAATTAGGTTGTGTGTAAGATAGTGAGGTAGTTCTAACCAGTTTATTTCTTTTAATGCAATATGGTGGTGGCTTTGATTGGGTTTGTTTGTAGCAAAGAGTGTAGTTTTGTTATAACATTGCTCAAGATTTGTTAGCTATGATTACTTTATATTAGCCATGCGGAAGTTTTGTTTTTTTCTTGTTCTGTAGAGCATTGCTAACTTTTGGAGTGTTTTTTAATTGCATTTAAAATATGTAGGTTGAATTTTAGGCTGTTCTCCATGGTCATGCCAAGCAATTTAGTATGAGACATGGCTTCAATGTCATTGTTGTTTAGGGAAGTTAATATGAAGTTACTTTTGTTAAGGCTATGTGAGTTGGGAAAAAAAAAACAGGAGTAGTTCAGTTTTTTTTTATATTGTTGAACAGTAATTGATTATGTTGGAGTGAAAGGCTTCTTCTTTTGTATTTGTTGAAGACTGTTTGGGGCTATAAGAGGAGCAAATGAGAGCAGTGTCCTCTGTGTATTGTATGAGAGAGGCTTGTTGTGAAGAAGTGTAGACATTGTTGATAAATATGTTTAACATTAGGGCTCTATTGCCCTGGGGTACACCCACTGTCTGCAGAGTGGTGTATCCCTAAAGCACAGTAAACATTTTTTGTTTCTAGTAAATCATTACCATGTGAGTCCCCCTTTAAATCTTCTAAAGTCCCCAGCACAATATTAATAATAACATCATATTTGAGGATTTCTTCTAAATTAATCTCTTCCAGTATCTGAGTAATTCCTTAGGGTATTCCCCTTTGCCACTGACTTGTCATCCTAATAAAAATGTTGTCATCTAATAAAAGTCTAGATATACTAATAAACTAGCTCTTAATAGTCACTTCTGATGATATGAGTGCTTACTGTAATAATGGAAAAATTGAAAAACTGTTCATAGGTTCATAGGTATGTACTAAGCTATCTGCCCGAAGGCATTTATAAGCCTAGCCGGAATGTGTTGGCTTTTGCCGCCCCACTTAGATTAGCTCCCTGTGCCTCTGTCAAGGTTTCTCTTGAAGAGGGTTAATGAGGAACTCTGCCTAATGTAGATTGGAATCTTGTTCCAGAGCATGGGAAGTCTCTGGGACAGGAATCTATCCCTCCAGCACGTCCTATTTATTGTTGTGGTGAGGTTTAGATCCCTGGAGCATGTGGCTTGAGGGGATATGGTTTTCTTTAGGTGGAGCATGTCCATCAATTCTGGGTTGGACATGGCCTTGTATGTCAGGCAGAGATCACCTCTGAGTAGGCGGTATGCAACTGAGTACAGCTGGAGTTTCTTCGTTCGAGCTGCATAGGGCATCTGCTTGAGGCCAGTGATCCTCTTGGTGAGGTACTTCTGTGGTCTTTCCAGTTGTTGCAGGTGTCTTGTAAGTTACATCCCAAATGGGGCATTGTACTCCATGATGGGTCTGATGAGTGATGCGTAGAGGGGCTCAATGACCTTTTTCGATCTGGATGCAAACCCTTTTGTGATTAGGTGGGCCACATAGATCGATTTTCTAACCACTTTGGCAGTCTGATTATCAAAGGAGAGGTTACTATCTACTTGGGTCCCCAGATCCCTTATTACGTCTTCCGTATTTAGGGGGCTATCATCTATGTGATAGTTTGTGGATACTTTGTTTTTTTCAAAGGGGATGACTATGCACTTTTTGGCATTTAGCTTGAGGCCATGATTTTGACACCAGGTATCTGTCTCAGTGAGACCCTTTTGGAGGATATCTGTGTCAGCCGGAGAGTCAGTCATAGCCCCTAGTTTGCAGTTGTCGGTCAACTTGGTCAGCCATAGTCCTCCTGCACTTGCCTGTACCTCTGAGAAGTATATGCTGAACAGGAGGGGTCCTAGGACTGAGCCCTGGGGAACGCCACTTGTAACTGGTTTAGAGTCAGACCTAGCTCCCACAACTCTTACCATGTGGGTTCTGTCCATGAGCCAATTGGCAACCCATCCTGTGACGTAGGGGTTTATGTTCAGGCTGGTGAGCTTGTCTATAATACCTGAGTGGGGAATGGTGTCGAAGGCCTTTGTGAGGTCTAGGTAGGCTGTGTGGACCACCTTTCCCTCGTCTATAGCCTTGGTAACTGTCTCAAAGAAGTCCACCAGGTTTAGGAGGCATGATCTTCCCTTAACCAAGCCAAACTGGGTAGGGTCCAATGTTTGAAGGCTCCCAATGTCTCTGTTACTGAGATCCATGATTATGCACTCCATAGCTTTGCATAGCATAGCTGCAAGGTAAAGTAGTTTTTCTTATCTTGTATGACTAGTTTTTTGGAATGATTTTGCAGTTGCTTATAAGTAAGTTTGGTTTGTTTAGTTTTATATTTTTGCCACTGTTTCCATGCTTTATCTCTTTGGAGGAGGCTTTTTTTTTGTTGATTTGGTTAGCCAAGAGGCAAGGTTGGCCTTGGTATGTTTGGTGTGTGTAGGTGCTAAGCTGTTTAGTGTGTCCAGAAAAAGGTTGTTGAAAGAATTAACGGCTTCATCTGGGGGGAGAGTTTTTAGTGGGGGCCAATTTAGGGTTTTTAGAATGCTTACAAATTTGTCTGTGGTCAAAGTCGGTGAGATTTCCAGATGATTTGTAGGTGTGTGATTTTGATATTTGAGGGTGGGTCCAATGGGTGTATGCTGGGAGGTGATCACTTAGTATGTTAGGTAAGGTGCCTGAGTTGGAAGTGTAAGGTAAGGTAAAGTAAACCTCCAGACACTGGACCCAGCCCAGTTTGGTTTTATCAAGGGCAGGTCATGCCTGCTTAACCTAGTGAACTTCTTTGAGAAGGTCACCAAAGCAATGGATGAGGGCAAAATTGTTCACACTGCCTAACTTGACCTGGCCAAGGCATTTGACATAATACCCAACCTGAGCATTGTTGACAAACTCAAGAGGTTAAGTACAAACCAGTATGTCACCCAGTGGATAGCCAATTGGCTCACAGACAGGACCCAGGAAGTTAGAATTGTGGAGTCCATTTCTGCAAAGACGCCAATCATAACTGGAATCCCTGAAAGATCCATCATTGGACTGCTCCTTTTTGGCATTTACTTCTTAGAAGTCAAGGCCAATGTCAGTGGTCTCTGGCTGGCTAAATTTGCAGATGATTGCAAATTAGGAGCTGTCATTCAATCTTACAATGACACAAATGTTCTCCAGGAGGGGCTGACAAAGACAAACAACTGGTGTCAGAGCCATGGACTAAAAGTAAATGCCAAGAAATGCATAATAGTATCCTTTGGGAAGTCATCCATCCCTGGTAACTATCATATTGACAACACACCCATTACAGTTGACCCAGTAGTCAGGGATTTAGGGACACACATACATAGTAATCTAGCCTTTGACTATCATGTGATAGGTGGCCTAATGGTTAAGGTGTTTGCCTTACAAACACAAGGTGCAGGGTTTGAGTCTCACAAGGGATAACTGGCTAAGCTTAAAATGGCTTGCAAGGGCAGTTAGCTTAGTACTAATCTATGAACCTATGAATCTATGTGTCTACAGGGGTGAGAAAAATCATTCTATTTTGCACAACTTATAAAAAAAGGTATGGCATCTAAGTCCAAGAAAGTAATTGTTCTACTGTATTCTGCATTCATCAGCCCTATCGTTGAGTACAATGCCCCCTTTGGTATGTATATAACCAGGCATATCCAACAATTGGAACATCCACAGAGGTTCCTCAATAAAAGAATACAGGGTATAAGAAAAATGTCCTATGCAGACCGCCTCAAGGCCCTATCCCTGTATTCCATCTCCTATAGACTTTTGAGAGGAGATCTATGCCTGGCATACAGGGCATCGGCAGACCCCACTTTGATGGACCTCCTGCAACATGTCCATAAAACAAACAACACCAGAAATACCTATTCTAAAGACTTTAACCTTGCCTGTGATATAAATAGGTCCTGCTGGAGAGATAGGTATGTATCCAAGAGATTACCCCATCTATGGAACAGGCACCCCATCCATGTGAAGCAGAGTTCCTCCCTAATCCAATTCAAGTGCAACTTGGACAACTGGATGGGAAACCAGTAATTCATCCCTGGTTTGGCTCCTATGTCTCTAATGCAAACAGGTAATTTGTAAATGGTTCATCTCCCAGGCCCATGTTTACACTTATCAAGGGTATCAGAACTTGTCAGAGATTTGGGATGCATGGCTAGGCTTAAAAAGACCCTTGTGGTCATTAGCCTAGTAAACACCTATGAACCTATAAAGGGGAAGTGAAAGGTTTGTGTATTACAGACGAAAGCGCTAATCGTGGTTGTTTTAATGAATAAAGTTGGACTAGTTGCCGTGCCTGGGTCCTGCCACTTTTTATTGTGAATTTTACAGTTTGTGGTCAGTTTTTGTGAATTTGAAAAGTAAATGTTAGCCACTCTGTGGTGTAGACATTTGCTCTAGGCGACTTGTTATTGACTGATGTTGATGTGACACCTGACCCCCAGTAAAAATGAGGAAAAGGGGTTGATAATGAGGATGATGATGATTCGGTGCGCTGCTTGTCTTTTATGGTGCACAACAATGTGCCAGGGTGAAAAGGTTCTGGAATAGATGTTCTTCTTTTTGGAAAAATGTTCCTCTTGAGACAGTGTCTTACAAAATGATAGTATATGGTTATTATTAAAATATGAACTTCAGTCAGTGACTATTCTTGCTGAAAATAAATCCTAATAATTTTTTAATGTAAGGAAAGGTGTGGGAATGTATCATATAATCAGAAGTGAGATGTAAGTGTATCATTAGAGAAAATTATTTTTGATTATAGTTAAAAGGGTGGGGTAATAACTCCTGACGACTGATATTGCCTGAGATATGTTGGGCTTGATGTCATTTGTACAGTTTTTTTTTTTATTTTGTGCATAACCTTTTCTGATATTACTCTTTTTTCATAACTAGCTTGAGATATTTTATACCCACGTGAGCTACCACCAACTCAGGCAGATTTGAACTCAGTTCACACCTCAGCTGAAGAATGGCTCAGGGTGCTGCACCCCTCCCCCAAGTGCTGTACTACAGTAACATTAATGAAAAAGTAATATAGTTGCCTGCTGTGGGAATAGAACCAATAGTATTCTGACCTTTCAGCACCAAAGGCAGGAGTGCTGCCTACTGAGCTACTAACAGTAAAAACAAAAGGCAAGCCATCTTCTTTATCCCTTGGCATCATCTTCATCCTAAGCATAACCCACTCATACCAGCTAATGACAAAGCGAGTGCAGGAATTTCCTTAGTGTTCTCAGTCAGTATGAATACCATCTTAAGGCTCCCCTAAACTAATCCACAAGCCTAGAAAGACTAACCAAATTAGCAAATCAAACATAAACAATTGAACAAAAACAGATATACAGATTCACTTTATAAGCTCGAAATTCTGAAATCTCAAATTTCAGAATCTCGAGCCCATAAAGTGGAAAATCCAAAAATGCGAAACCACAAAACCATGAATGCCTAAATCCCGAAAACACGAAACAGTGAAATTCAAACTCCCAATACTTTCAAACAGAATACAACACACACACAAACAACTAAACAAGGACACACACCTACCCTTATGATATGCAGGGGGGCAAGTCCCCTGCACCCCCCATGTGGGGGGGCTGTACCCACGCACACCCCCATTTAAATATTCTACCTCCAAGTTTCCACTACATACACACAGACATGAAACACCACCACACAAACTACATTCCTCTTTCACACACACATCACAGTAACAACACACACTAATACACATTACAGCCCCTAACCAACACCCTTAAACATAACTACTTACCTGAATCCATGAACAAAGCACAACACCAGAACCACTAATTCAAAATCTCCGGCATTCGAGATTTTGAATTTCACTCTTCTGGGGTTGCAATCATCCGGTCCTTCCACTTTGTATGCTTGAGATTCTGAAATTCAACATTTCAGTAGTTCGAGCTTATAAAGTGCTCCTATATATAAATATATATATATATATATATATATATATATATATATATATATATATATATATATATATATTCCCTTCACAAGCTCGAAGTTTCAAAACTTCGAACTGCAAATGGTCAAGATGATAAGATCAACGTTTTCAGGCTTCAAACACTTTGAGCGGAGATTGCCATGCAGCACGGAATGGGAAATTTTCCATTTTCTTCACTTTAGTGCAATCTTGAAGTTGGTATATTTATAAAACATAAAAAAAAAATTGTTTTTTATTTTTTTTTAATTACAATTCTGAAGTTTCAAAACTTCATTCAGTACTTACGTATTATCGCAACCAGATTTTTCACAGGAATATCGGTTAGTTCCCAATCCTGAAATATGTCCCATTATGACTGTAAAATGTAACATGGTGTGTTTTCTTTAACAGTACATGCTGTTTTCTGGACTGTTATCAATAAAATGTAGAAAACCTAGTGTTGCTGTTTGTTTATGCAGTGTACTGACAGCATGCTGCTTATTGCAGCTACAGCCGCTGAACGTTCCCTTTTTTTTGCCAGCAAATGCAGTCAGATAAGGGTAATAATGACATTTCCCCATCACAGCTGTGTCATTATTTTAATGTGAATGGTACAACACTCTGTTTAGCTTACTTTCAGAAATATGTACCATGACACGCAGCTTTCCCAGAAAATAAGACTAACTGCACTTGCTGAGAAATTCACAGCACAGCCAAATAGAGAAACATACAAAGAGCAATCATCATCATTGCAGCAGTACTGACATCAATAATCAATGAAGTACTATCTGGTTTTGTCCGAAAATGCCAGTCAAGAAAACAGCCTGTACTGTTAAAGAAAACACAACAACATGTAACATTTTAAGGGGCTTACCTTTAGTCACAGAGCATCCATGACAATTCAAATAAGTATCTGTAAGGCACGCAAAAATGGAAGATGCCTTTATCAATAATTTCTGTTCCTAAAGGTAAGCCCGACTTGTTAGCCACCAGTAAGGATTTGGAATAACATCTTACAGTGTTTCATGCGGTCTTTTATAGTGACTGAGGCGATTTTTGCAACCGCAAAAATCTGGTTGCGATAATACGTACGTACCCTTCAATCTTATTGTCTAGACCATTTGTAGTTCAAAGTTTTGAAACTTTGAGCTTGTGAAATAGAGCCATATTTCATCCTGCAGAACTAATTGTACTTAACTGTCATCTAAACTGCCATAAAAAGTTTACTGTAGCCTCAATTTATATCCCACCAGGAAACAACATTCCAATCCTTGAAAATATACTTTTATGAATGTCTGATAACATAGCCTATGAAACCACCATACTGAGCAATGTAAACACAGACTGGTCAAAACTAATGATTGACTCACCAAACATGAATATTAACCTGCATGACCTGCATGGTTTCACTCAACTCATCACATCCCCCACTTGTATTAATCAAAACACTGTCCCTACTTCTACCCTTGATTGGACACTAACTACAGACCCTAATCTCTACCACAAACCCAAACCCTACCCAACTCCCTTAGTGACCACCTACCTGTTCACATACAAAGGCACTCCATCCAACTAGCAAATAACCACATATACAGAGACTGTCATAAATTATCCTGCTTTGATACAGAATCTTTTAACTCTAAACTGGTATCCATCAATTGGTCCCTCCTCCTCCTCTACCCTCCCCTTAATGAAGCTGTTGAAAAATTCAACCTGATTTTTCTCAACATCTTATACTCACTCGCCCCTCAGAGAAAAATTTGGATAAAATCATCCTATGCACCTTGGCTATCAAAAAAAAACCCACTCCCTCATGCAAAAAATGGATAATATCTGGAAAACCTGGCAGAAAACTAAATACCCTACCCTACTACAAAATTATAAGGAAATCAGAAATATCACAAAAAAAACAGATTCACCGGGATAAGAATATTTTTTGTAATACTGCACAAATAACCACCTCTCCAACCCTAAAAATTCTGGTCTGCTATTAATAATAACCTTCACCCTGGTAACTCCACAACCCCAAATCCCTTCCCCAATAATCACTCTGCTTACTAACTACTTCATAGACACAATCCACAAACTCACTTACTTTGACCATAACTCCAACTCCCTAAACCCTCCCACTTCTCCTTCTAATAACAACATTAACTCTTTCTCTCTTAAACCTGCCCCACCTCTTATATCAAATCTCTTCTACAGAAACTTAAACCCTGCTCTCCATCTGCCGACAAACTACCCCCTTCAATCTGAAGACTGCTTCAGAATTCATAGCCTAGCCTACCTCTATCCTAATAAATAGGGCTATACAAGAAAGCACAGTCCCGCACATTTGGAAATATTTCTACACTATACCAGTCAGGAAGGAGGTAATTGCACAGATCCCACTAACTTTAGACCAATTGCCATTCTATCACCGTTTTCTAAAATCCTTGCAAAGTGCATCCACTCCCAGTTGTTAAATACCTAGTCTACAAAAACCTCTTACCCCTACCAAACACAGCTTCTGGCCAAACCACAGTACTGCCACTGCCCTCTTATCTTACACTCATACAGTTGCAAAGGCCAGAGATAATAATCAGCTTGTGTCCTGTCTCTTCCTTGACCTATGCAAAGCATCTGATACTGTCTCTCACTCTCTACTACTAACAAAACTAACCAACCTTAACCTCTCTCCTCCCACCTTGCAGTGGTTCTCTAGCTACCTTACTAATAGACTGCAATACATCCGATGGCTTGCTAACTGCTCCCTCTTCTTGCCTGTAGAAACAAGGGTCACCCAGGGTTCCATCCTAGCCCCCCTTCTATTCAATATCTTTACCAACCAGCTCCATTCTGCTTGCAGCCACTTGACTCTTATCCAATATGTGGATGACTCAACACTCATAATCACATCTGACGACATGACACAAGTCCATTCACATACTTAGAGTACATTCATTGCTGTAGAAAAATGGCTCACTGAAAATCAACTTATTCTAAACCCTAAGAAAACTAAACTCTTACTCTTCCTACCAAAGTCACTCTCACACCACATACCCACTGTCTCCATCTCTTCTCCAAATAACAGAATTACCCAGGCTGATCCACATACTAAACTCCTGGGCAACATAACAGATGATCAACTAAAATCTGACTAGCACATTCATCAGTGTATCAAAATAAAAACACATGAAAAACTGGGGTTACACTATCATAGCAAAAAATTCCTTACACCAGATGCCAAAGTATCTCTAGCTAGGGGTTTCCTCCTGCCATGCCTTCTCTATGCCACTCCCATACTCACAAGCCTGCAATCCACATTACTCCCCCAACTTGAACAAACATATAATAAAATTGCCAGATTTGCAGCATACCAACCTTATAAATCACACCATTGCATTGTATTAAAAACTGCAATGGCCAGAGTTCACCCATCAACTTCTTATCTCACAGCTACAGATCATACATTCTATTCTTCACAAACCTACTACCTGCCTCTCCCTCTCCTCCTTCATGTCCTTCTGCACCCCCACTAGACCTCTTAGAGGCTCTGACCAACAACTTCTTGACATGCATAAACATAACAAAAACATTGGTAAGCTTCTTTACAATTACAATGTGCCTTTAGCCTGGAACAAACTTCCCTATACTATTAGAAACATCCCAAATACAAATCAATTAAAAAAAACAAGTAAAGCATTTCTTTTTAAGCTCATGGACATGCCATTGCCAGGAGCCTACATGAACCCGCCATCTGACCAACCTTATATCTGTTTCTTTGCTCATTCGTCTATATACGTATATATATATATATATATATATATAGGTTCATAGGTTCATAGGTTTATACTAGGCTATCTGCCCTAAGGCATTTATAAGCCTAGCCCAAATTTTTGTGGCTTACGCCACCCCTTATATGAAAAAATACTGTGCCCATTAGTTTGTTGTGCCTCTGTCCAGCAGTGACACAGAGATGATTCCCGGGGTAAACCTATGATCTCCCATCCACAGGTCTAGATTTCTCTTGAACAGAGTCAGCGAGGTGCTCTGCCTCACATGGACCGGGATTTTATTCCACAGCATA
>NC_056729.1:1711528333-1711558333 GCF_019279795.1 Protopterus annectens | reverse complement strand
ATAAAACAACACCAATATCCATTTTCTATCAAGAAATTTGAAATTCAGATATATGACATTACTGGCTAACCATCATTGTTAATGGTTTAGCACAAAAACAAAAATTTTACAAAGGACATAAAATATGAGACAAAAAACAAGGGTGTACACTGTAATGTAAACTCGGGGACCAATGCATGGTATTCAGACTAGTAGGAAATGTCTGATAAACTGTTTTCCTATGCCCCTTTGTGTTCCTGGTTAATTTGTTTCATAAAATGCATTTCAATCACTCATTAATCAGAAAATTGTGTGACATCCTCACCATCTTATGTCAGATTTACCAATGTGTGTACCTGCACGTATACCATCTGCAGCATGAAGTTTACTTTTTGTAATAATTATTTATTTTATGCACTCATGTGCTACAAATTAACTTTCAAAAGTGCTATAATACTTACACTGCTTTCATTCTGAGTAATATATGTTGTTAAAGCTTTTTTGTTTTATTTCGAATCCCAGATGTTTGTCTCTTTGTTTATTTATTTATCTATCAATTATTTATTTATTTATATTTGTTTACTGGTGTCGTGCACTGATCTCATTGGACCATTTGCAGGCACAGCCCGGGTGAACAGGATTGCATAAGAAATGAGCAAAACATATTTATACATACAACAGTATGCTAAAAACATATACATATTTACAGATGTAATAATATGCTACCACATTTTGTTCAAGGAACAGTTTACAATGTCAAAACATTGATGGAAAAATGGAATCATGCTTAGCAGAAACTTTTAGAATAAGCTGCAGCTATACTGACTGAGATGCCTTATGCTAAGGGGATAGAAGCAGCTATTTACTTATCTATCTGTTTGAAGCTTATCATTTCAGAAGGTTTTTTCAGTATTAAAAAGATATACTGTATAGAAACATGGTTTGCCTATAGTGGAAAATGAGTGGGCTGCATTCTAGATATTGGCATACAATTGCAAAAATCCTGGCTACACTCCTGGATAACGGATGCCCAACCTGAAGTTTAGACACCCCTGGCTCTTTTCAGTCTTGACAGTGCAGCAGTTTGTAGAAATGAAAGAGCTGTAATGCACAGGAAGGGCAGTAAAACTAGTGCGGGAAGCATTCCCGCTATGCAGTACATTGGTTATACACCATGTATGCATATTCTTTAAAGGATCAGTATGATTGATTAATTCATTGCATATAAAGTAGGTAAGCATAGTAAATTGGGACTAGGGATACAACTTAGTCAAACTGCAGTGACTTAGCAGGAGTGTTGCAAAGCAATTAAGCAGTAACATTGGCCTATGATTTAAAAGTTATCATACAATAAGTGGCCATTTATATTCAAAACTTGCATGGCAATTGGAGAGAGCAATCAGAGTGCCCATTATAAACTGAACATTACCAACAAGAAGAGGTCCTGATGCTAAACAAAACTTCAACAGCTGGAATCCTGACAGCTGGATCTCCGGATATACTAAAGCAGAAAGTGTCATCAGCATTGCCTGAAGCTCCTTAACCTTTCCTTACACATATCTAAGCCACATCCTCCGCAAGCGTTGGCCCACACATACCCTTCTCATGCAGAGTAGCTCCTTCACACATCCCATACATGCTGCAAGATGCAGCAGAAGCCTAAAGCCTCTTTGTACAATGACATCATTTTTTAATTAAATAACGACATTGTATAATAGCAATAACTAATATTCATATGTGGGAAATGCAATATTTACACATGGTTGGTTTTGTTTGATTAGTTGGACTTCACCCTTATGATCAAACCACACTAGTCATATGTAAAGCCATGCCTGAATGCTTATTATTGCTAAATTTTACCTTTATTGATGTAAAAGAACAACATGTCTTGATCTTGGGCCTGTGTAATGTTAATCATCATCCTTTGTCAAGAAGCTTGTGTCCTGTTATTGTGACTTTCTTTTCATAGCTTATTAATTAACTATAAGCATTTCATGCAAAAATAATATTTTATTATGGCCAGACTGTAAACATGGAACTGCACATAAACTGTTTTTCGTTGTTTGCTTATTTTGAAGTCCTTTTAATAATTAGTTTAGTAAATGCAGTTGCAGCATAGGTTCATAGATTAGTACTAGGCTAACTACCCTCGTGGGCCATTTCAAACCTAGCCAATTACCCCATATGAGAATCAAATTCTGCACCTTGTGTTTGTAAGGTAAACACCTTAACCATTATGCCATCTTCCCTACATACCTAAGCCAAAAGTCTTTATTTTAAAATGGCTTTAATCCATGAGAAAAAAAAAAGTTTTCTTTCCTTCTGTCCTTTTTGAACTAGACCTTATTTCAAGTAGGTCTCTAATGTAGGTCTATTACACCCCACATTAATTTCTTCCATTAACAGTCATTGCTAGCTTTTTAAAGACACTTTTAATGTTACCATCTGTCGATCTTGATACAATGCCGTCAGTGACATTTGTTCTATGTTATAGCTTTCTCAGTCTCCAATTTCTGCTGAGAAATTTTTGGCTTAAAGGTTAGGACTCTTTTCCTGTCTGAATTCCATCTCTGTTCGTGACCTTCTGTTCCTGATTAGAAGTTGTAACACATGACAGATGTCTCATCACACGTTTTCACTGCCTTTCACCAAAGTATAAATGCAGGTCAATGTACTGTTGGCAATTAAATGAGGTTATGCACAGTGATGTGTTCACTACTTCACTACCCCCTCCCCAAACACACACACACACACACACACACACACACACACACACACACACACACACACACACACACACACACACATACAAATAATGCTAAATAGTATAACATCCACAAGGTAAAAAAAACAACTCCGCGCACTGAAAACAACAAAAAAAAATGTTGTTTTAACTCAGAAACATTTTGAGGAATGGTGTATAAAATCTTTTCTGCGTAAAAATAAAACTGTTGTGTGTGATAAACTTTTTTTACTTTGTCAGTTTTTGATGTGCACATTTGTTTGCTTTTCTTGTCCAGTGAAGCATGTTAACCCCATAGAAATGCAGACTCACAAAAGCCTAAATTCCACATGTAGAACCTGATAAATATTACTACTCAAGGCAAACACAGTAGGAACTGTGATCAAAGAAAATATATGTTCAGATGGAGCATAATACAGAAGCAGCTGTGTAGGGTGAGGAAAAAAATACAATCATCTGCATGATGGGGTGGAACGTGCAAACGGTTGATGGGTAGTTATGAGGCATGTCATCCAGGGTATTATTATGATTCTTAGCCAAATTTCCCTGAAGCATCGTCTGGTTAACGGACTTGCTTAGTGTCACATGTTATGCAAATGGGGGCTGAGTGAATCCAACTCTGGATGAAAGGAAACAGCTCCTACCTTTAATAATCAGTGCTAACTTCCGTCCTTAAAATGCAATGCCAGATGAGTCTAATTAATGTACTAAACAGGGGTAAGTTCAGCAAAATGGGATAAAACATAGAGTGGTATGACTCACAAATACAAAGGTAAATATGATATAGGTGAGGATTTTAGGAAGAAGGGAAAAGGCATGATCAGGAATGCAGGAAAAGATGATGTAGGACTGGGAAATATGCCTTGTGAGGACAGGATGTGGAAATAATCAAACTTATATGAAATAAAAAGTTAATAATGCATGACCAGAGCTAGCAGGCTACGGGCAGGAGTTATGGGGCAGTAAAAGGAATAGTTACAAAGTTATAACAATATAATAAGGAGACATTGTTGGAAGTTCACAGCACATTTAGTAAGTTAAGATCCTTAACTGTCACTAGGGAATTTGATATGTTAATGTGCATATTAGAAGTGTCATCTCCAAAGCCCTGTCTTCCCCAGAAACATGATACAGAACTCAGGAACTGCTAAGAAAGGAAGGAAGATGAGGCAGCCCTAACAAAATGAGCAATTATCAAACTTTAAAAAATGTACTGCATATGAATGCAAGCACAGCAAACATTTTACTAGACAAACTTAAAAAAATGGACTCTGCCATTTCATCACAGGTGCCCTATGTAGGGAGCAATCCTGTCAAAGTCTGACTCTGGCAAAATGACTTCAAGTCATGCCTAGGGCTAAGCTTCTTATATGTAGTTATATGTATTATTAATTTTCAAATCAGTAAACACAGAATACTGCAGGCCCATATACAATCTACTAAAGCAGAAAGAGAGAATAGTTTCCCAGGTTGTTACTGTGCACGTAGCCTAGGAGACCACTGAGGAGTCTAGCCAGATATACCCGTTGCTCTGACTAGTTAAGTGATTTTATCAGAGTCAGAAAGTAGGCAAAGGAAGGCTGAGAGCTTCAAGCTCTGAACTGCATGGATCATTTTGTTACCAATTTCGATTCTTATACCTTCTTAGCTGCAACACAATGTAGAGTTTGACCCAACTGTCTCAAAGCCAAAACTTGTTGCCCCTGTCCAGTGTACCATCAGTCCACCATAGAGCCGCAGTTATTCTGCCCTCCCTCTAGCTAAATTTCTCTTTATGTTTTTATTTTGTGTATATGTCTGCTTGCTATATACTGTCTTTTCCATTTTGCAATAGTTTGAATTTAGAGGTCTGAAACCCAGGTGTATGACAATAGGTCAAAGAGCCAAATTATCAAAATCCATATTGTCGTGACCATAGAGTCCATAATTTTTCCCCACTGTAGTGCAATCCTGGACTTTGTATAAATAATTAGCAAGGGGTGTGGGGGGGGTGCAAGTGGGCTTGCCCCAGTGCAAAAATGTTGATTGTGTTGTTGGTGGGTTTTGTGTAGATTCATGTCAGTTTTTCAATTAACTGCATTGTCAACCATGTTGTCTTGACAATGTGGCTTTTCGATAAACTGACATAGATCCCTCAAACCCACATACCTGGCCTTATCAGTGGTATACAACCAATGTGGTATGAAACTATGGTGGCATTGAACTGTTACATCAAATAATCAATATAAAATAACCACACTGTAGTCTGATGGCTTTTTAAAATCTAGGTACTTACTGGTAGAATCCCCTTCCATGTTTTATAAAAAATAGATAAAATTACTTAGCTTTAAAAAGGGAGGGCAGCCACTGTGGTGCAGCGGTTAGCATTGCTGCCTCACAGCAAGAGGTTCTCCAGTTCAAGCCTTGGCTGGGGTGCCTTCTGTGCAGAGTCTGCATGTCCTCCCTGTGGTCACGTGGGTTTTCTCTAGGTGCTCTGGTTTCCTCCCACATCCCAAAGACATGCTGTAGGTGGATTGGACATTCTAAATTGGCCCTAGGAGTGTGTGTGTGTGCCTTCTGTGGAAGGTTGGGTGCCAGGCTGGCAACTTGACACTGTAAAACTCCACTGCCAATCATGAGCTGACAGGTGATCCACTGTGGTGACCCCTAACCGGGAAAAGCCAGAAGAAGAAGACTTAGCTTTAAAAAGGCATGAAGTGAATTTCTCACTAAAGAAGGAAACTGTACTTGCATTAGTACTGTTAGTTAACATTTAATAAACATCTCAGCTAACAACAGTGCCAGCATGTTTACTGTTGCTGAAAATGGGTATTCATTATTCTTTTGCTCTGTTTTATAGGACTGAGATTCTCATTGATAATGTTCCCATTTGTAACCTGCACTGAATTTGTTCTACTTCCTTTATGTGACATAGTCATGGCTGGTGTTCCAATTTACATGCCACAGAAACATATAAATAAATACAGAAACAAGCAAACAATAAATGATACAATTTAAAGTAACATTCAGAGGACTCAGGGCAGGAGTAAAAGTAGTTGTCAGCTCATAAAATGAAAACCAGTCCCAATGCTTGCATATAATATTAAATCAAAAATCACATTTAGATGAAGAAAGTAAATACTTAGAAATTATGATTACTTAACAGGGCTAGGAATCATACTAAAATACGAAATTTGATCCACACTGTACATACCACCCGTTAAGAGTATCTATCCATCTGTATATGTTGATGATTCAGGAATAAAATCAAAGTTAGGACAATTCCTACTAGATATACAATATTTAATGTATTCCATGGGACATATGGTAGGGCAAAATAGGAGGAGTGTAGAATAGAAAAACAGGTGTCCCATAGATTTATAGGTTCTTACTTTGTTTATGGTCAAAAGATACCATCAAGAAGTTTGTTCACATCACCTAGTACTGGTAGGAAAGTTGGCACTTCCCACATTAAGTAGACATTCTCCACATATTCCTGATGAAAATTTGTGACACCCATCCAGACTGGTTTTACAGTTTGCTGGAGAAGCCCACTGCTTGCTCCATAAGGGCAGCCTGTTCTAGTAATGGGGTATACTTTGAGTCAGGTATCCATCACACCATAAGGCCTTGTTGAGCTGATATTGTAAGTGTAGACCTCTACAACAGATGTTTGGGATGTGAAACAATGGTGGTCATTTTTGGAAGGCATTGTCAAACAGCAGGGCATCCTGAAACTGAACTGCATATCTTAATTTTTATTATACTATGTGAGCGTCAGTAATTTATACGCTGTCCCAAAGGGCAGGGAAAGGCAACATGGAGGAGGACAAGGTTTTGTCTTGTGTTTTGCTGACTGAGAGGAGGATGATTTAACTCGCATCCTTACGAGTGATACCACCGTCATTTTTATTTATTTGTTCGCTGGGCAGATCGACTAGATAGAAGCATTGCCATCCACGAACACCCTGAGACTAATATTTGATTAAGTAACTTGTTCGGAGTTGTACCATGAGCACATGTAGACCAAGGGAAGCAAACTCAGGACTACAAGATGATTTTCAGCTCACGGACTTAATCCTATACATCAGATTGTCAGACAACTGCCAGCATGATACAGGCATAAATCTTACAGAAGTTAAAAGCACATGGAGATAATTATCTAACCCGGGAATATGCAGGAAATGTATGCACAGAGAATACTGAAAGGGGCAGATGCAAACCTGCAAGTCACTGACTAAGGACTGCCAAATTCAGCATCTCCAAGGAAAAATTACCAGAAACCGAACAGCAGGAGTCATTTCTTTAATCATTGGCGAGTAAAGCAAGGAAACGAGAGGATGAAATATTTACTGAATATAAATCAGAATAAAGCGAAAAGAGTGTCAGACATGCTGGTCAGTGGAGCCTTGCAACCACAAAGTCCAAATTTACAGACATAATGGAGGATAAATAAAGGAAATATATTTGTAATGGATTTCAGAAATGCTGACTAATGTGGTGAAAGCAGTAATTAGAGAAGAAAGAAGGAATTCAGAAAGGACACAGTTAACCTATATTTATATATAAAATGTCGCAGCCCATCATAAGTCTAAATTTGGTGATTTCTTAAAAATGTAAATATGAAATGAATGACACACTAGCCATTTCTGACTCTGGAATATTATTAAGTATAGGTACAAAAGCAATAGCTGACACAGTGGATGAATGCATCTATGAAGAAATCATTTGCCATAAGGCATGTGTATAATGAGACATTTAAAAAAGAATCCTGAGGTGAAGGTATAATAATCAACAAACTTAATGAAAAAAGAAAGAAAAACAATCTCTAAAAATCTGCAAATACTAATAGTAGAGTAAGAAAACACAAGAAGTTCCAAAAGTACCAAGATGTCAAAAATAAGCTGTGAAGTAAGTTGCCAAAGTCAAAGACAATAATAATACATTCTTCACTGACACCAGGAAACCAAAGAGTAAAAATAAAGAATTTGACAAGAACATTAACTCTGTGGCACTCAAGTCTGGCAGCTTTCCCACACAAAACTGAAAATAACTTGTCATGTCCCAAGTAGTACTATTTAACTTATGTCTGAAAGACAATATGACCTAAAATGCAGCAACATTTTTAATACAATATTGATTAAATATTTCAAGCGATTAGTGTTTAGAACAGTGATCACTTGAAATATTTAATCGATATTGTATTAAAAATGTTAATATGTCCAACAAGCTAAGATGTTACAAATCACTACTTTCAGAAATGGTAACGTTCGACATGGTGCATTAACATTTTCAACAAACTGATTTGTTGCGAACAAGTACTATCAGCAGTGGTGACATTCAACATCGCATGTTAACATTTTCAACAAACTAAGTTATAACGATCCAGAACTTTCAGCAATGGTAAAATTCAACAAACATTTCAAAATAAATAACATTTGTCCAATGAGGTGACTGAATGTAATATATGATAACAGACACATTAATCATTATGTAGAAAAGAAAAGAAAAGAAAAGGCTAAACTAAAATTACCATTTTTAAAACTCAAAGTGCCAAAAAGCAAAAATGCAGAATTTCAAAAGTTTAAGGATAACCAGCCTCACATAAAAGTAATATTGCATGACCTGCAATAGAACCAATTTCCCAAGCTCAGATCACACCAGGCCAAAATGGGAAAGGAGGATAATGACCTACCATGGGAACCGAACATAAGTAGGGTGTCTCCTCTGTGCCATCTGTGCATAGTCATGCATCCAATCACTCTAGCAGACAACGCCATCATGGCCTTCTATTTTGTTGCCTAAATTAATCATGCATCCAGTCACTCTAGCAGACAATACCATCATGTGGGCATTTTGTTGCCTAAAGTAATCATGCATCCAGTCACTCTAGCAGACAACGCCATCATGGCCTTCTATTTTGTTGGCTAAATGCCCACTTCATTCTCTGTAACAAAAGACTGCTCCCACCTCAGCTGCCTTTTCCATCACTAGATGTTTCCAGAGTAGAACCTAAGGGGCACTGGGAACAGAAGAAAGAAAAACTGCCGTGTTTCTTTGTTCTGAAAAGTCAAACTTCTACTCAAATAAGAAAAAATGAACTGAAGTAGAAATGACACACCCTGAAAAATGTCTACACTGACTGTATTTATTTATTTGTTAACTGAGTAGGTGTGCTGGTCAAAAGACCCTTTTCAGGCATGACCCAGCCAACTGGCAATATAAGGACAGCATAGTAGGAGGAGTAACAATCAAGTAGAAATAAAAAAAATAGGAATAATTGCAATGAGAAAAAGAACTTTACTCTGGTAAAGGCAGAATATGCCATTACACCAGACAAAAATATAGCAGACAAAAATTCCAAAGACATGCATCTGGAGCATTTCTCCTTGGGCCTCCTCTAAAAATAGGTTCTGTCCTAGTTCAACTTTCCAACAAATGTTAAATAAATAAAAATGTTTAGAACAGCTTACATTTATGTTGATCAACATATATAGCGATAGCAGAGTAAAATCGGTTGAGAAACATTAATTCAGAGAAACAGGATAACATCTAAAGATAAAGTGCATTAGTAGAGAACACAAAATAGTGTATATGGGTTGCAGTATGTGACAGCTGAGGTATGTTATGCATCATGGATAAGATAAGCTTATAGGAATGAGAGAACAAGAGACAGGGCAAGGTTGAAGAAGGAAAAAGTGATAGAATTTGGGGTGACAGAGGGGTAAGGAAATAAGTGTTTTAAGGATCCTACTACCCACTCGTTATTACATAACCTAGGATCCTATTACCCACTCGTTATTACATAACCTAGGATCCTATTACCCACTCGTTATTACATAACCTTGGATACTATTACCCACTCGTTATTACATAATCTCGGATCCTATTACCCACTCGTTATTACATAACCTTGGATCCTATTACCCACTCGTTATTACATAACCTAGGATCCTATTACCCACTCGTTATTACATAACCTAGGATCCTATTGCCCACTCGTTATTACATAACCTAGGATCCTATTACCCACTCGTTATTACATAACCTAGGATCCTATTACCCACTCATTATTACATAACCTAGGACCCTGTTACCCACTCGTTATTACATAACCTAGGATCCTATTACCCACTTGTTATTACATAACTTCAGATCCTATTACCCACTCGTTATTACATAAACTAGGATCCTATTACCCACTCGTTATTACATAACCTAGGATCCTATTACCCACTCGTTATTACATAACCTAGGATCCTATTCTATTACCCACTCATTATTATATAAGCTAGGATCCTATTACCCACTCGTTATTACATAAGCTAGGATCCTATTACCCACTCGTTATTACATAAGCTAGGATCCTATTACCCACTCGTTATTACATAACCTAGGATCCTATTGCCCACTTGTTATTACATAACCTAGGATCCTATTACCCACTCGTTATTACATAACCTAGGATCCTATTACCCACTCGTTATTACATAACCTAGGATCCTATTACTCACTCGTTATTACATAACCTCAGATCCTATTACCCACTCGTTATTACATAAACTAGGATCCTATTACCCACTCGTTATTACATAACCTAGGATCCTATTACCCACTCGTTATTACATAACCTAGGATCCTATTACCCACTCGTTATTACATAAGCTAGGATCCTATTACCCACTCGTTATTACATAACCTAGGATCCTATTACCCACTCGTTATTACATAAGCTAGGATCCTATTACCCACTCGTTATTACATAACCTAGGATCGTATTACCCACTCGTTATTACATAACCTAGGATCCTATTACCCACTCATTATTACATAACCTCGGATCCTATTATCCACTCATTATTACATAACCTAGGATCCTATTACCCACTCGTTATTACATAACCTAGGATCCTATTACCCACTCGTTATTACATAACCTAGGATCCTATTACCCACTCGTTATTACATAACCTAGGATCCTATTACCCATTCGTTATTACATAACCTCGGATCCTATCACCCACTCATTATTACATTCTAAAAGACATGCGTCTGGAGCATTTCTCCCCGGGCCTCCGCTGAAAACAGGATCTGTGGAACCTAGTCAGACTTTCCCGGTCAACAAATGTTAAATAAAAAATAAATAAATAAAATAAATAAATAACCTAGGATCCTATTACCCACTCATTTTTACATAACCTAGGATCCTATTACCCACTCATTATTACATAAGCTAGGATCCTATTACCCACTCGTTATTACATAACCTAGGATCCTATTACCCACTCATTATTACATAAGCTAGGATCCTATTACCCACTCGTTATTACATAAGCTAGGATCCTATTACCCACTCGTTATTACATAAGCTAGGATCCTATTATCCACTCGTTATTACATAACCTCGGATCCTATTACCCACTCGTTATTACATAACCTCGGATCCTATTACCCACTCATTATTATATAACCTAGGATCCTATTATCCACTCATTATTACATAAGCTAGGATCCTATTACCCACTCGTTATTACATAACCTAGGATCCTATTACCCACTCGTTATTACATAACCTAGGACCCTATTACCCACTCATTATTACATAAGCTAGGATCCTATTACCCACTCGTTATTACATAAGCTAGGATCTTATTACCCACTCGTTATTAAATAAGTTAGGATCCTATTACCTACTCGTTATTACATAACCTTGGATCCTATTACCCACTCGTTATTACATAACCTCGGATCCTATTACCCACTCATTATTACATAAGCTAGGATCCTATTACCCACTCATTATTACATAACCTAGGATCCTATTACCCACTCGTTATTACAAAAGCTAGGATCCTATTACCCACTCATTATTACATAACCTAGGATCTTATTACCCGCTCATTATTACAAAACCTAGGATCCTATTACCCACTCATTATTACATAACCTAGGATCCTATTACCCACTCATTACATAACCTAGGACCCTATTACCCACTCGTTATTACATGACCTAGGACCCTATTACCCACTCGTTATTACATAACCTAGGACCCTATTACCCACTCATTATTACATAACCTAGGATCCTATTACCCACTCGTTATTACATAACCTAGGATCCTATTACCTACTCATTATTACATAACCTAGAATCCTATTACCTACTCGTTATTACATAACCTAGGACCCTATTACCCACTTGTTATTACATAACATAGAACCCTATTACCCACTCATTATTACATAACCTAGGACCCTATTACCCACTCATTATTACATAACCTAGGACCCTATTACCCACTCATTATTACATAACCTAGGATGCTGTTACCCACTCGTTATTACATAACCTAGGATCCTATTACCCACTCGTTATTACATAAGCTAGAATCCTATTACCCACTTGTTATTACATAACCTAGGATCCTATTACCCACTCGTTATTCCTCCTTTATACTAAGCTGATCAAGCTGAAATGGTTTGATAATGAGAGCATCATCATCGGCATCATCATTGGCATCATCATCACAATCATCATCCTCATCATCACCATCATCATAATCATCATCATCATCACCATCACCATCACCACCATCGCCACCATCACCATCACCACCATCACCACCACCACCATCACCACCATCATCACCATCACCATCACCATTACCATCATCATCACCATCACCACCATCATCATCACCATCAACACCATCACCACCATCATCACCATCATCATCATCATCATCATCATCACCATCATCACCGTCATCGTCGTCATCATCATCATCATCATCGTCACCACCATCATCACCATCATCATCATCATCATGTGCTGACAAACTTCTCCTACTTCATTTCTTCTGTCTTCAGTTCTATGGGCCACTACAGTGGGGGCTATTTGATTTACATTTCTCAGCTTCTTCCCTCTTCATTTTAACCACTCGTCTAACATTGTCCAGCAATTAAATCATATTCCTGGAAACCCTAGTAATGAAAGCTGAATAAGGAGGGAAATTCTGAGATTTACTCTTCATCGTATCAGCTGTGCGTCCCAGAAGTTACCGTGAAAGGGTCTGCACGCTGTCCCAGTTTATAACAAGCTGATTTACTCAGTGGGGTATGCTAACCCTGATACCCCAGCCTTTCAGCAGTGTCTCACTTGTATGTAATTACTTCAGGACTGAGCCACATGTCCAAGGATTCATTAACAAGCATATACATTCACTCTAAGCCAACACATTTTGTTCATGTTTGTAGGATAAGCAGTAGTGCTCAGTGAATATGCACACCAGTAATGAGTGTACACGTAGAGTGCCACTTGTTTATGGCCACAACAGGTGTTAAAGGCCACATTGACGTGCAAATGGGCTTGAGCACAAAGTATACACAAGAGATTATAAATAAGCAAGTATAGACAACATAATACAAAGCAAAGGCAACTTCAACAACATAAATAAGAGGTGAGGGGAGCTTAAAAAGGAAATGTATTGTTATAACGAGAGAGGACTGCTCAAGCAACATTACTCGTATTTAATTATGAGTCATAAGACCATTAATCATGTCCAGACAGGCACATGTATATGGAATTTAAAAAAATGCTGACAGAAGCAGATGAGGCTGACACACCTGCATGTACCACATTTTCATACTATTGTGGAAGCTATATTGTTCAGGTGAGATAACAGATGCCAAGGAAAGCATGCGCAGTAGGTTTTGTGTGATATTGTGAAGTTATTGTACAGACTGTGAATGAAATTGTGACAGTCTGCCAAGGGAACTTAATTAACTAATCAGACAAATAAAAGGCATTCAAAAGAACATTTAAATACATTTCCTGACTCATGACATCACAAACCCACCCTAAAAAGTCATGTGGTTATCAAGTCATATGGTATTGCAGTATATAGGTCCTTGACATCTATCGTCAGGAAACCAAATTTTGAATTATACTCAACTTCATTCAATGCCTGTAAAAAAAAAAAACAAGAATCCTTACAAATTTGAGATTCGGTGGCAAGATGTTTCTTTAGCATTCTGTCCACCAGTTTAGCACAGGCATATGTGATGCTGTTTCTACCATCCACTATGGGTCTCAATGTTGGTGTAGAAGCTATCAGACACTATTTATTGAAACATAGTTCTTACACAGAACAGAAAGTAGACCTTATAACCATGTTTGTTGAAGTAATCTTGGAAAATAATGTTTTCGTATATGAAGATGACATCTACATGCAGCGTGATGGCGTGGCTATGGGCACGTCCTGTGCCAACATCTACGCCAACATGTTCTTAGCTGAGTGGGAGGAAGAAACTATGTTTCAGCATAAGATATATATAGAACATATACAATTTTACAGACGTTTCATAGATGATGTCTTTTTTGTCTGGCAGGGGAGCAGTGAGGATCTACTTAAATATATCACTACAATTAACAACATGACCTCTTACTTGAAATTTACTTGTGAGTTTTCTGATACCAAGATTCATTACTTAGATATATATATAGAGAGGGTTATGGAAGATCAAATTAATACAGGAGTATATCGCAAGTCCTGTTACAGGAATACCCTCCTCCATAGATCCAGCATGCATCCCCGACATATATTCAATAACATCATTAAAGGGCAGAGTATGAGAATCTCCCAATTAAATGCCAAGGAACAAGGTTTTCAACAGGAAATTAATAATCTTAAACATAGGTTAATTCAACGTGGTTACATAGATGCAGAAATTAATATAAAAGGCTACTAAATATAGGGAACTTGAGACTCAATAGGGCACAGCCATATTTTTCTGAACATATATATAACTTACCAGAGAAGGTTAATAAACATACATCAGTGAAAGTACCTATGTACTATACGAATGATAGGAAAATGGTTATGGACATAGTTAATAAGCACTGGCATATTTTAAATAGTAATACGGACATTAAAACTATAGTGAGTGATCAACCCAGTTTCCAATATAGGAACAAACCTAATCTGAAAAGGCTTTTATGCCACTCTAGAAGGAATAGTAGAGGTTATGATTATCAAGGAACACACCCCTGTAGGAGGTGTGGATATTGCAAATATATATCTATAGGCAATTGTTTCATCCACCCTGATACAGGACAAACATTTAGCTTTCATGTTACATCTTCGTGTAACACATAAAATTTGGTATATATGGCAATGTGCCAAGAATGCAAAGCATTTTATGTTGGTAAAACCAACAGGATGCTTTGCATTAGGATTAGGGAGCACCTCTATGCCATAAGGATTGGTTATCAAACTAATGCCTTAGCAAAACATGTAGCCTCTCAAGGAAATAATCATAATTTCAAATTTATGGTTATAGATCGTATTATTCCTTCAGTTAGGAAAGGGAAAATTCATAATAACACCGAGTGCAGAGAAATAGATTGGATTATGAGACTACGAGCTGATAAAGGCAAGGGTCTCAATGAGAGGGCCTCCCTAAAACCAAGACTTAGAGCTAGACGATTGAAAGTAAAAGTGTAAAAGTTAAATGTAATAACACAACATTGAAAGATTCCCATGCTCCTGTATTGGTGTTTCAACTGACAATGATACCTCAGTGATATTTCTAGTTTTAAGTGGTACTCAGTATTGTGATGTCTTATTCCATTGGCAATATCGGGTAGAGATGTATATGTATAATCATTACTAGATCAACTGGTCTATTAGAGGAGGTATGTTTATAGATTATATTACTTGCATAATATTGTCTCATGCATTAGTTAACTATAAGTATTTTATGAGTTGTAGGCACAATAGGCAATATTATCTCACGCATTAGTCAACTATAAGTATCCAATGAGTTGTAGGCACACTAGGCAATTTAATTATAATCTACTATTTTTAAGTGATGTGTTTTTAGACTTGTATTCACCAGTGATATTTGGTACTGATGTATTATCTAATGATGTTCTTATATTGCTTGGTTATTTGCACATCATCACCTATGGTGAAATTATGCATGTTTAGATGTGTGTATATATATATATCAGCTTTTTGATGTAGTTTCATTTTATTTTTATTTTTAATAATATATATATATATATATATATATATATATATATATATATATATATATGTTTTTTCAATATATATATATATATATATATATATATATATATATATATATATATATATATATATATTTTTTATTTTATTAATGCGATAATTTAGTTATTAGTTTGGAGTGTTGTCAATATGTATTTTTATCTCATACATTACAAGAAGTATGTTAATGACAATTCACTCGCAGACGTGGTAAAAGGAGAGTTAGCGAGTAACACATTTTAATGATTGTCGATAGTATAGGTATGTGTATTTATGTTTATAGTGCTTCGAAGTTGTTTTAAAGTCAGACTTTTCGAAGCATTATTTACGCTTGCTTGTTTGACTTTATTTTTTAATAGTTAACACTGGATCATATGAAGACTGCTTTACTATAAGCATTATAGAGATGCGACAACTCATTTGAGTTTTTAATGATACACTAACATTATTTTATGCATATAGAAATGTGTGTAACGAAGGGTAAATAATTAGAATCTTACTAGATTAGTATTTAGATATATATTATATTTGCATTTAAGTTATTAAGTATTTATCAACATGACATGCACCTACAGATAAGTAAGTGCTGTAAATTGAATAGAATCTAGTGAGATATGTAATGATGTTATGACATGTTTAATAGATAAGCAGTTTTAAGATGTATTGTGTGATACTCCTTTAACTGTGTTAATTATTGTATCTGAGTCAATTGATGGAGTTTATAAATTACGTGATGCATGAGTTTGAATTATAACGGTCTGATGAAGCTACGGTGAAAGCACTTACCAGTTGTTTTAGTAATAAACCAGTTTTAATGTCATTTATACAAATCTTCGTTTATCGAATTCTTTACACTGGATTTTTATGTGTGCCTTGGTTACCTCTCAGCGTTAATATTTGGATTTGTTGTTACAATTGTTGCTGCAAACGGAGAGGTATTTGTACCACTGGGGATATCTTTATTTGTGGTTAAATTTTGAATTATATTTAACTTTATTCAATGCCTGTAAAAAAAAAAACAAGAATCCTTACAAATTTGAGATTCGGTGGCAAGATGTTTCTTTAGCATTCCATCCATCAGTTTAGCACAGGCATATGTGATGCTGTTTCTACCATCCACTATGGGTCTCAGTGGGTGGGGGGGGGGGTCTTCTAAATATTAATGGATTTTCAGGATTCCGAATATTACAAGTGTCAAAGGGGCAGCCATTGCAGTACTACAAGCTCTGGGTATTAGTTGGGTGAGAGAATTCTTGATGGAGAAAGGTGTATATGGGGATGAAATGAACCTAATAGAGGACCTATAAGAACTAATTTTGGAAAATAATTTTTTTCTATTTAATAAGAATTATTATTTGCAGAAAAGTGGGTTGCTATGGGTTCACCCTGTGGGGGTAGCTTTGCAAATACCATAATGGCCTTCTGGGAAAAGAAATTTTTGTTTCCCAATGACACATTCAGGAACAATGTGAGATGGTATACACGTTTTTTGGAAGACATGTTTCTGTTAATAAAAGGTCATTTAGAAACAGTTAACCAATTGTTAGATGAGATGTCAAACATGACATCCTTTCTACAATTTACATTTAATTTCGGTTAACATGAAATGGCCTATCTAGATGTGAAATTGAACAAGGGTAATGTAAATAATAGATATGTAGCCCGCATATACAGAAAATCCACATATTCTAATGATTTTATTCACTTCACCAGTGACCATCCTGTGCATCAAAAGTGGGCAGTGGTGAAAGGGCAGCTCATGAGAGTTGCCAGGATGAATTCCCTTAACCAGGATTTTGACAACAAATGTCAAAACTTGAGAAATATGTTCCTTAAGCAAAGTTACCCACCTAGTTTTTTGGATGACATCATGGCTGAAGTGGGAAGGAAGAGAATGACTGGCCATTTTAAACCTATTTTGAATAGGAACATAATGGAATGGAATGGGGAGATGGTTACTACTGTTCATAGGTTCATAGGTTCATACTAGGCTATCTGCCCTAGGGCATTTATAAGCCTATCCAGAGTGTGTGTGGCTTTCACCACCCCTTAGGATGAGAATACTATACCCATTAGTTTGCTGTGCCTCTGTCCAGCAGTGACACAGAGATGATTCCCGGGGTAAACCTACGATCTCCCATCCACTCGTCAAGATTTCTCTTGAACAGAGTCAGTGAGGGGCTCTGCCTCACATGGACTGGGATTCTGTTCCATAGTGTAGGGAGTCTCTGGGTGATGAATCTGTCCCTCCAGCACGTCCTATTTATATCCGTGTTTAGGTTTAAGTCTCTTGCTCTCGTGGCTCTGGTGGATTTGGATTTTTTGAGGTGGAGCATGTCCATTAATTCCGGGTTGGACATAGCCTTGTATGTCAGGCACAGATCACCTCTGAGCAGATGTTATGCGACTGAATAGAGCTGGAGTTTCTTCAGTTGGGCATCGTATGACATATGTTTGAGCCCCTTTATCCTTTTGGTGAGGAACTTTTGGGGTCTTTCCAACTGCTGCAGGTGTCGGGTAAGGTACATTCCGAATGGGGCGTTGTACTCAATCATTGGTCTGATAAGTGAAGAGTACAGGGGTACAATGACCTCTCCTGATCTGGATGTGAATCCCTTCATGATCAGGTGGGCAATGTAGAAGGTCTTCCTAACCACTATGGCAATGTGAGTGTCAAAAGAGAGGTTACTGTCAACTTGGGTCCCCAGGTCCCTGATAACTTCTTCCGTGTTTAATGGATTACCACCTATGTGGTAATTAGGGGTTACCTTGTTTTTCCCAAAGGGTATGACTATACATTTTTGGCATTTAGCTTAAGGCCATGGCTCTGGCACCAGTTATCCATTTCTATGAGACCTCTCTGGAGGATGTCTGTGTCTTATGGAGTGTCAATTATGGTGCCCAGTTTGCAGTCATCTGCAAATTTTGTCAGCCACAATCCCCCTATGTTTGCCTGCACTTCAGAAAAATAAATGCCGAACAAGAGGGGGCCCAGGACTGAGCCCTGTGGGACACCGCTCATGACCGGCTTAGAGTCTGACATGGCACCAGCAACTCTAACCCTGTGTGTTCTGTCCTTGAGCCAGTTTGCAACCCATCTTGTGACATATGGGTTTATATCTAAGCTGGTGAGCTTTTCTATGATGCCCAAGTGGAGTATTGTGTCGAACACTTTTGCCAGGTCAAGGTAGGCTGTGTGAACTGCCTTACCCTCATCAATGGCCTTAGTGACTGTTTCTAAAAAGTCGACCAAGTTCAAGAGGCAGGATCTGCCCTTGACAAAGCCAAACTGGGTAGGATCCAGTGTCTGTAGGTCCCCAATGTCTTTATTTATGAGTTCCATTATGATCCTCTCCATAGCTTTGCAGACAAGGCTCGTCAAGCTTATGGGGCGGTAATTTCCAGGGTCCGTAGAAGCACCGCCTTTGTGGAGTGGGACCACAGTTGCCGTACGCCATTCTTTGGGTACGTATCCTGTAGTAAGGCTAAGATTAAACAGCAGCCTTATTTGTGGGTTTAGTTCCTCATTGAGTTCGTGTAGCACACAGCCAGGGACACCGTCCGGTCCCATTGATGCTGTGTTTTTTGCTTTAGAGAGAGCAGCTCTCACCTGGGCATCTGAGGTGTTTGGGAGGCTAGACTCTGGTGGGATAGATATTTCTCCTTTTGGGGGGGAGGGAGAAATTTGCACTGAACCTGTCTGCCAGTATGTTGGCAATGTCTGTGGGTTCAGTGATTTTTTTATCATTTTGGACTAATTCTGAGCATATCTGGAAGTTTCCACCCAGGTTTCTAACATAGCTAAAGAAGGCCTTATGATTGTCTTTTGTGTCATTAGTGATTTTTCTCTCAAAGTTGGCCTTGGATGATTTTATGAGTGATCGTAGTTTTTTGCTAGTATTGATCAGAGATGCCTTCCCTTTTAGGGATTTTGCTCTGTCATGTAGTAGCTTTCTCCTCTTGTTGTAGAGTTTGTTTATGGCTGGGGTCCACCAGATCGGGTGCCTGCCTTTGGTGGAAAGGGTCTTGATTTTATTAGTGATTGCTTGATCCATACGTTCCTGGAGATGCTCGTAGAAGGCATTTGTAAGGGTTTCAGCAGCATGGGTTGTGGTTTCCACTGGCTCGGGGGCCTTGAAGGATACCACTCCAGTCTTAAGAAGTGTGAAGTTTGCTTTTGAGAAGTTCTTCACTGTGGTCTTTTTTGCTGGGGTTGGGGGTGGGATGTGCATCTCCAGTGAGATTAATTTATGGTCTGATCTCACCAATGAGGGATATACTTCACGCATTTTGTCCCCATGTTTGTGATGCTCAGGTCTAGTATATTTTCTCCTCTTGTGGGAATGGTGACTAGTTGTTCCATAGCATTTGAGTTTATGAACTCCAGGAACCTTTGGGCTAGGGTGTTGGGGCTTGAGTAATGTTCCCAGTCTATGTTTGGGTAGTTGAAGTCACTCAATATGATGGTGTTTGGAGAGACATTCATACTCTCCAGTGTCTTCAGGAAGGCTGTGTGGGTTTCCTGAGTTTGAGAAGGTGGTCTGTAGCATGCTACAAACTGTAGGGCAGTTTTACCTATGGTTAATTGCACCTGGATGGTCTCTGATGCTTCGTGCATTGCCACTAACCTGGAGGTGTGGGTATCCTTTATGAATATGGATACTCCCTCCTTTGTGGTTCGTCCAGATTTTGGGGCCGGAACGCATGATATGAGGTATAACCTGATAGTGCTGGGGCGCTCTCAGGAGCCTTGAACCAGGTTTCAGTCACAGCACAGACATCGATGTTCTCCATACTGAGGAGGGCTTCGAGGGCGTGCATCTTGAGGTTTAGACTTCTGGCATTGAGCAGTATTACCCTTAGTTTTTCTCCATTTTTGTTTTCTAGGGCGGTAGGTTTATCATTTGAGCCTTGCCTAAAAAAGGCACTATGGGGGTGGCAAGAGCCTTTGCCAATATCCGGAAGCCCAGGGTGACAGGTGCAAGCCATCCCTTGTGAAGCAGCGTGGCTTGTCAAGCATGTCATCCCAGGCAGACAGACATTGGATCCCCTTAGAATGACACCAGTAATTAAGCCAATTATTAAAGCTGATCATTTTGTCTCTGTATTGTGGCATCATTCTTGGTGAGGGTAGGATACTGCTCAGGGTCAGGGTCATACCGGCCTGGGCTACATAATCTGAGAGCTCCACTATGTCTCTTTTCATGTAGTCCAGGGAGGTACGTCTCAGGGCGCTCACACCGGCATGGACAATGACTGAGTCATACTTGTACTTGCTGTGGAGTGACCTGAGTGCTTGTGTTATGTGGCGGATTCTAGCGCCTGACAGGCAGCTTACTGTGATCTTTTCCTTGTTCGGTCTGGTGAGTGGGACGTCAGTGTGTCTGACTATGGAGTCACCTATAACAAGTGTGTCTGGCATTGTGTTTGGCCTTAAGGGCTGTGACTGTTTAGCACACTGACTTTGAGAACTATGTGTTGCATGTCTTATGTCTTGAGGTGGCAGTTGCTTGGGTGTCTGCTTTGGAGGCCTCTGTAGTTTTGGTAGATTTTTGATCAGTGCCTCCAGTATGTCTTTGTGTGTTTATGTGTTTGTTTTGCAGTTGTGATAGTTCTATGTGAAACTGGGTTTGTGGTGTGCATGGTTTCCTTCTCCTCCTGTCTGGTCTTGCCAGTCCTGAGTTGAGAGAGCTCAGCCTCCAGTTTGGCTATATAGTTGCATCTCTCACATGTATTTGTGTTTTGTGGGAGAAGGAGTGGGTTGTCTGTGTACATGAGGCAATTGTAACATTGCCTCAAGATGCCCAGATTCACCAGCTGAACAGGAGAGGACGCTAGCAACTGACCCTTCGACATGCTAGAAAAAGTGAAAAGTTTGCTGTGTAACTGAGTCAGAAGGGACCTATAGGGAAATGGGTACTCAAGGGGATTCTAGGCTAATGTAGTACTTTGTTTAGTATACAAGTACTTTACCTATATAAAATGCTTTAGGAGCAAGTGCTGAGCTTTACCTATATAAAAATGCTTTAGGAGCAAGTGCTGAGCTTTTGAGATAGAGAATAGACTGTTTAGATTGCAAGTAGAGAAGTTCTAAGGGAAAAATTGAAGAGCAGACTTTACGGAGCCAGAAATAGTTTAACCTTGTTTAACCGGCGCTGCCCGATGGTGCTCTATGGGCAACTCCGCACTAAATCACGCAAAAGTGCGCTAAAGCGGGCTTTATAGCAGGGGGTTGAAAAGAGCTAGGAATTGACCCAAAATGGCCAATAGACTACAAGTTCCGGCTGGAACCACTGCTCTAGGGACAAATAGGCTGCTCAGTGCTCCCCACTCCCACTGGTGAACAAAGAAGCTTCCCTTTATCCAAATAAGGATATGGAATAGCACAGGAACCAAGCCAAAGCCCAGAGATCAGCAAACTCTGAAGACTGGACTATTCTAGTTCAGTAAGGCAGGAAAACAAGATTTTTTTTTTTTTTTTTTGCAGAAAACAGAGGAAAAACAGACAGTAAATGCTATAAATGCTTTTAAACGGCTAGCGCACTTGAGTGTGTTAGCCTACAGGTAAAATTAAGCAACAAATAACTTTTTTAAAAGTGCAAAACAATCAACACAAAAACAGTTTAAATAGAATGCAGAGCTGTATAAACAGGCGAAAATGCAGTCGCTAAGCAGTAAATAATCAAAAAGCCAGAAAAAAAAAAAACTTAAATCAGGAAAAGTCACTCTTTTGCTCTCTGCTGCTTGTAGAACTCTGCAGGACACCACGAGGAGCTGTGCTGAGTTGAATACAAGCAAAAAAGCGCTCTAAAGCGGGCTTTATTACAGGGGGCTGAAAAGAGCTAGGAATTGACCCAAAATGGCCAATAGACTACAAGTTTCTGGCTGGAACCACTCCTCTAGGGACAAATAGGCCGCTCAGTGCTCCCCACTCCCACTGGTGAACAAAGACGCTTCCTTTTATCCAAATAAGGATATGGAATAGCACAAGAACCAAGACAAAGCCCAGAGATCAGCAAACTCTGAAGACTGGACTATTCTAGTTCAGTAAGACGGGAAAACAAGATTTTTTTTTTTTTTTTTTTTTATGCAATAGACATGAATCCTAGGATACAAAATTAATTCAATGTTAGTTTTATAACAACTTTTTCTAAGGATGCAGGTGCCCTCCGGAACATCTTGATTAAAAACTGAGCCCTTAGAAACGAAGATGCTACCCTCAGGACCAAATTAATGGATAAACTTAAAGATGCATATAGAAGGGGACCCAACATCAAATCTATCCTGGAAAGAAATGTAAAACCTTATATACCCAACAAAGGTATGAAGAAATGTGATAGATGCCCCTATTGTAAATTTATACAGTTAACATCAAAATTTACTGTCCTGGGTGAACAATATGAGGTGCAGGGGAGATTTGACTGCAACACAAAAGGGTAGTCTGCCTTGCCCAGTGCCAGGCATGTATCTGCTTCTAAGTGGTGAAAACAGAGAGCCACTTTAAACAAAGAATTTACAAACATCAATATAGTATAAATAAACAGAATATTATGAACCCTTTGGCTAGACACATAATGAATGAACCAAGTCACCAGTTTAAATACTTAGTAATTGATCAAGTGGTACCCAGTTATGGGGGGGGGGGGTTCGTGGACTTTGAGGTTAGAGAAGCATGAGCTTTTGTGGCAACTAAGGCTAAATGCAGACTCATATCCTGGACTAAATGACTATTGCTCTTTGAAATGTATCTTAAAATTAAAGTCACTTTTAAGATAAATAAGGAATAAGAACACCAAACTTTATGGTGTTTATTCCTGTTTATATGTCAACATATTAACATATGTACATATATATATATATATATATATATATATATATATATATATATATATATATATATATATATATATATATTTTACATAAAACAAGAATAATAATATGTTTGTGAATGAATCATGTGAATTTTTTGATCATATGACTTGATAATCACATGACTTTTAAGGATGGGTTTGTGATGTCATGAATCAGGAAATGTATTTAAATGATCTTTTGAATGACTTTTATTTGTCTGAAGAAGTTCATTTTATTTATGTGAACGAAAGCGCTCACATTAAAAGGTTTTTAAACTATAACTTGGATTATTGGATTACTTCCAGCTTTGAAGCGCCTGGATTCCTGTTTTGGATTATTTGCTAGAAAAATGAGGGTCATTACATAATAGTAACATGCACATGAATCAAGTCAAATGTCATGTGTAGTCACGCCTATGGGTAACATGCACATGAATCAAGTCAAATGTCATGTGTAGCCACCCCTATGTCAACAGACTTCTGTATGTCAGACTGTCATTCCCTACATATACATATGACGAACATTGGTGTGATAGGAAGACCCAGGAATCTATATGGTGGACATATGAGACTTAGGGAAAGCAATTTGCATGCCAGCAATATAGTATAATGCCATCATCTGCAGGGGAAATGCATCAACTGCCATGTAAACAGCTGTACAGATTAGAAAACAGACAGAAAAAGAAGCGTATAATGAATAACTGTATTGCCTCGCCAGTCCCTGATATACAAAGAAAACTGTATTACCAGGCCAGTCCCTGAGATATAATGAATAACTGTATTGCCTGGCCAGTCCCTGATATATAATGAATAACTGTATTGCCTGCCAGTCCCTGATATATAACAAATAACTGTATTGCCTGGCCAGTCCCTGATATACAATGAATAACTGTATTGCCTGGCCAGTCCCTGATATATAACGAATAACTGTATTGCCTGGCCAGTCCCTGATATATAATGAATAACAGTATTGCCTGGCCAGTCCCTGATATATAATGAATAACTGTATTGCCTGGCCAGTCCCTGATATATAATGAATAACTGCATTGCCTGGCCAGTCCCTGATATATAATGAATAATTGTATGGCCTGGCCAGTCTTTGACATATATTGAATAACTGTATTGCCTGGCCAGTCCCTGATAAATAATGAATAACTGTATTGCCTGGCCAGTCCCTGATATATAATGAAAAACTGTATTGCCTGGCCAGTCCCTGATATATAATGAATAACTGTATTACCTGGCCAGTCCCTGATATATAATGAATAACTGTATTGCCTGGCCAGTCCCTGATATATAATGAATAATTGTATTGCCTGGCCAGTCCCTGATATATAATGAATTACTGTATTACCAGGCCAGTCCCTGATATATAATGAATAACTGTATTGCCTGGCCATTCCCTGATATATAATGAATAACTGTATTGCCTGGCCAGTCCCTGATATATATTGAATAACTGTATTACCTGGCCAGTCCCTGATAAATAATGAATAACTGTATTGCCTCGCCAGTCCCTGATATATAATGAATAACTGTATTGCCTGGCCAGTCCCTGATATATAATGAATAACTGTATTACCTGGCCAGTCCCTGATATATAATGAATTACTGTATTACCAGGCCAGTCCCTGACATATAATGAATAACTCTATTGCCTGGCCAGTCCCTGATCAATAATGAACAACTGTATTGCCCTGCCAGTCCCTGATCTATAATGAATAACTGTATTGCCTCGCCAGTCCCTCCTATATAATGAATAACTATAATGTTTTGCCAGTCCCTTATATATAATTAATAACTGTATTGCCTGGCAATTCCCTGATATATCATGAATAACTGTATTGCCTGGCAAGTCCCTGATATATAATGAATAACTGTGTTGCCTGGACAGTCCCTGATATATCATGAATAACTGTATTGCCTGGCCAGTCCCTGACATATAATGAATAGCTGTATTGCCTGGCCAGTCCCTGATATATAATGAATAACTGTATTGCCTGGACAGTCCCCGATATATAATGAATAACTGTATTGCTTGGCCAGTCCCCGATATATAATGAATAACTGTATTGCCTGGCCAGTCCCCGATATATAATGAATAACTGTATGGCCTGGCCAGTCCCTGATATATAATGAATAACTGTATTGCCTGGCCAGTCCCTGATATATAATGAATAACTGTATTGCCTGGCCAGTCCTTGATATATAATGAATAACTGTATTACCTGGCCAGTCCCTGATATATAATGAATAACTGTATTGCCTGGCCAGTCCCTGATATATAATGAATAAGTGTATTGCCTGACCAGTCCCTGATATATAATGAATAAGTGTATTGCCTGGCCAGTCCCTGATATATAATGAATAATTGTATTACCTGGCCAGTCCCTGATATATAATGAATACGTGTATTGCCTGGCCAGTCCCTGATATATGTCCCTGATATATAATGAATAAGTGTATTGCCTGGCCAGTCCCTGATATATAATGAATAAGTGTATTCCCTGGCCAGTGCCTGATATATAATGAATAATTGCATTACCTGGCCAGTCCCTGATATATAATGAATTGCTGTATTACCTGGCCAGTCCCTGACATATAATGAATAACTGTATTGCCTGGCCAGTCCCTGATCTATAATGAATAACTGTATTGCCTGGCCAGTCCCTGATCTATAATGAATAACTGTATTGCCTGGCCAGTCCCTCCTATATAATGAATAACTGTATTGTTTTGCCAGTCCCTAATATATAATGAATAACTGTATTCCCTGGCCAGTCCCTGATATATCATGAATAACTGCATTGCCTGGCCAGTCCCTGATATATAATGAATAACTGTATTGCCTGGCAAGTCCCTGATTTATCATGAATAACTGTATTGCCTGGCCTGTCCCTGATATATCATGAATATCTGTATTGCCTGGCCAGTCCCTGATATATAATGTATAACTGTATTGCCTGGCCAGTCCCTGATATATAATGAATAACTGTATTGCCTGGCCAGTCCCCAATATATAATAAATAACTGTATTGCCTGGCCAGTCCCCGAATTATAATGAATAACTGTATTGCCTGGCAAGTCCTGATATATAATGAATAACTGTATTGCCTGGCCAGTCACTGATATATAATGAATAACTGTATTGCCTGGCCAGTCCCTGATATATAATGAAAAACTGTATTGCCTGGCCAGTCCCAGATATATAATGAATAACTGTATTGCCTAGCCAGCCCCTGATATATAATGAATAACTGTATTGCCTGGCCAGTCCCTGATATATAATGAATAACTGTATTGCCTGGCCAGTCCCTGATATATAATGAATAACTGTATTGCCTGGCCAGTCCCTGATATATAATGAATAACTGTATTGCCTGTCCAGTCCTGATATATAATGAATAACTGTATTGCCTGGCCAGTCCCTGATATATAATGAATAACTGTATTGCCTGGCCAGTCCCTGATATATAATGAATAACTGTATTGCCTGGCCAGTCCCTGATATATAATGAATAACTGTATTGCCTGGCCAATCCCTGATATATAATGAATAACTGTATTGCCTGTCCAGTCCTGATATATAATGAATAACTGTATTGCCTGGCCAGTCCCTGATATATAATGAATAACTGTATTGCCTGGCCAGTCCCTGATATATAATGAATAACTGTATTGCCTGGCCAGTCCCTGATATATAATGAATAACTGTATTGCCTGGCCAGTCCCTGATATATAATGAATAACTGTATTGCCTGGCCAGTCCCTGATATATAATGAATAACTGTATTGCCTGGCCAGTCCCTGATATATAATGAATAACTGTATTGCCTGGCCAGTCCCTGATATATAATGAATAACTGTATTGCCTGGCCAGTCCCTGATATATAATGAATAACTGTATTGCCTGGCCAGTCCCTGATATATAATGAATAACTGTATTACCTGGCCAGTCCCTGATATATAATGAATAACTGTATTGCCTGGCCAGTCCCTGATATATAATGAATAACTGTATTGCCTGGCCAGTCCCTGATATATAATGAATAACTGTATTGCCTGGCCAGTCCCTGATATATAATGAATAACTGTATTGCCTGGCCAGTCCCTGATATATAATGAATAACTGTATTGCCTGGCCAGTCCCTGATATATAATGAATAACTGTATTGCCTGGCCAGTCCCTGATATATAATGAATAACTGTATTGCCTGGCCAGTCCCTGATATATAATGAATAACTGTATTGCCTGTCCAGTCCTGATATATAATGAATAACTGTATTGCCTGGCCAGTCCCTGATATATAATGAATAACTGTATTGCCTGGCCAGTCCCTGATATATAATGAATAACTGTATTGCCTGGCCAGTCCCTGATATATAATGAATAACTGTATTGCCTGGCCAGTCCCTGATATATAATGAATAACTGTATTGCCTGGCCAGTCCCTGATATATAATGAATAACTGTATTGCCTGGCCAGTCCCTGATATATAATGAATAACTGTATTGCCTGGCCAGTCCCTGATATATAATGAATAACTGTATTGCCTGGCCAGTCCCTGATATATCATGAATAACTGTATTGCCTGGCCAGTCCCTGATATATCATGAATAACTGTATTGCCTGGCCAGTCCCTGATATATAATGAATAACTGTATTGCCTGGCCAGTCCCTGATATATAATGAATAACTGTATTGCCTGGCCAGTCCCTGATATATAATGAATAACTGTATTGCCTGGACAGCCCCGATATATAATGAATAACTGTATTCCCTGGCCAATCCCCGATATATAATGAATAACTGTATTGCCTGGCCAGTCCCCGATATATAATGAATAACTGTATTGCCTGGCCAGTCCCTGATATATAATGAATAAGTGTATTGCCTGGCCAGTCCCTGATATATAATGAATAAGTGTATTGAGTGGCCAGTCCCTGATATATAATGAATAACTGTATTGCCTGGCCAGTCTCTGATATATAATGAATAACTGTATTGCCTGGCCAGTCCCTGATATATAATGAATAACTGTATTGCCTGGCCAGTCCCTGACATATAATGAATAACTGTATTGCCTGGCCAGTCCCTGATATATAATGAATAACTGTATTGCCTGGCCAGTCCCTGATATATAATGAATAACTGTATTGCCTGGCCAGTCCCTGATATATAATGAATAACTGTATTGCCTGGCCAGTCCCTGATATATAATGAATAACTGTATTGCCTGGCCAGTCCCTGATATATAATGAATAACTGTATTGCCTGGCCAGTCCCTGATATATAATGAATAACTGTATTGCCTGGCCAGTCCCTGATATATAATGAATAACTGTATTGCCTGGCCAGTCCCTGATATATAATGAATAACTGTATTGCCTGGCCAGTCCCTGATATATAATGAATAACTGTATTGCCTGGCCAGTCCCTGATATATAATGAATAACTGTATTGCCTGGCCAGTCCCTGATATATAATGAATAACTGTATTGCCTGGCCAGTCCCTGATATATAATGAATAACTGTATTGCCTGGCCAGTCCCTGATATATAATGAATAACTGTATTGCCTGGCCAGTCCCTGATATATAATGAATAACTGTATTGCCTGGCCAGTCCCTGATATATAATGAATAACTGTATTGCCTGGCCAGTCCCTGATATATAATGAATAACTGTATTGCCTGGCCAGTCCCTGATATATAATGAATAACTGTATTGCCTGGCCAGTCCCTGATATATAATGAATAACTGTATTGCCTGGCCAGTCCCTGATATATAATGAATAACTGTATTGCCTGGCCAGTCCCTGATATATAATGAATAACTGTATTGCCTGGCCAGTCCCTGATATATAATGAATAACTGTATTGCCTGGCCAGTCCCTGATATATAATGAATAACTGTATTGCCTGGCCAGTCCCTGATATATAATGAATAACTGTATTGCCTGGCCAGTCCCTGATATATAATGAATAACTGTATTACCTGGCCAGTCACTGATATATAATGAATAACTGTATTGCCTGGCCAGTCCCTGATATATAATGAATAACTGTATTGCCTGGCCAGTCCCTGATATATAATGAATAACTGTATTGCCTGGCCAGTCCCTGATATATAATGAATAACTGTATTGCCTGGCCAGTCCCTGATATATAATGAATAACTGTATTACCTGGCCAGTCCCTGATATATAATGAATAACTGTATTACCTGGCCAGTCCCTGATATATAATGAATAACTGTATTGCCTGGCCAGTCCCTGATATATAATGAATAACTGTATTGCCTGGCCAGTCCCTGATATATAATGAATAACTGTATTGCCTGGCCAGTCCCTGATATATAATGAATTACCCCAGTT
>NC_056729.1:1711520185-1711527833 GCF_019279795.1 Protopterus annectens | reverse complement strand
AAAAAAATTTTTTAACAGAAAAACAAAAAACATAAAAAAGAATGTGTGTAACTTTTTTTTTTGAAAAGTTAGAAAAACATTTTTTAAATAGGAGGTAAAAGTGCAAACATCAGAATATCTGTAGCATAGTATAGTTAGTAACATGTAAATAATAGTACAAGCAGAATGTTTGTAACATAGTGTAGTTAGTAATGTAAATAACAGTACAAACATCAGAATGTGTGTAACAGTGTAGTTAGTAATGTAAATAACAGTGCAAAGAGAATGTCTGTAACATAGTGTAGTTAGTAACAGGTAAATAAGTGTGGAAACATCAGAAAGTATGTAACATAGTATAGTTAGTAACATGTAAGTAACAGTGCAAACATCAAAATATCTGTAACATAGTGTAGTTAGTAATGTAAATGACAGTACAAACATCAGAATGTCTGTAACATAGCTAAGTTAGTAACATGTAAATAACAGTACAAACATCAACATTTCTTTAACATAGTATAGTTAGTAACATGTAAAAAGTACAAACATCAGAATGTCTGTAATCTTGTGTAGTTAGTAACATGTAAATAACAGTACAAACCTCAGAATGTGTGTAACCTAGTTTAGTTTGTAACAAGTAAATAGTACAAACATCTGAATGTGTGTAACATAGTTTAGTTAGTAACATGTAAATAACAGTACAAACATCAGAATGTCTGTAACATTGTGTAGTCAGTAACATGTAAATAACAGTACAGTCATCAGAATGCAACATAGTGTAGTTAGTAAGATATAAATAACAGTACAAACATCGGAATGTCTGTAACACAATGTAGTTAGTAGCATGTAAATAGAAAAAGACAGAAGAGATCACTTAAGGTTAATCACTTGTTAACAGAGGTGGTGGAGCTAGGAACTAAAATTTCTATTTAAGGAGTAAACTAAAACATTTCAGAGCTTTACCAGAAAGGCTCATCCAGACTCTGCTACACTTTGCTGTGAAGGAAAGGTTAGTTTGCTGTTATTTTTTGTATTTCTGTATTGCCTTTCTATATTTTGAATACTGTAGTTTGTTTTCTTTACCTTGTGTTTTGCTTGCATTCTGTTTTAACAGCATATTAAAACTTCAAAAGAGACCACAGCTCTCTCTGTTCTGAGTCAGGCAGAATTTTTTCCCTCCCTCCCACCCATTTAAGTTGTCTTGTTAAATACCACTGTCTTTCTAGTTGCCCGCCTCTTATGTTAATCTGACCATATATCTCATTTCTCTCTACTTTCACTGGCTTATGTGAGTAATCACAAAACCATCGGGTGGCTTAATCGTTAAGGTGTTTGCCTTACAAACACAAGGTGCAGGGTTTGAGTCTCACAAGGGAAAATTGGCTAGGCTTAAAATGGCTCGCAAGGGCAGTTAGCTTAGTACTAATCTATGAATCTATAATTTTGAAATCCCACCCCTTCAATTATTTAAATTTATTGGCAATCCTACAGTATTTCATAGTACCAAAATACAAAAGTAACCACCCCTTTCAGTCCATCTTGCTGTTTTAAAAATAGTAACTCTCCACTAAACCTTAACTTTTTAAACAGGTAAAACTCAAGTTACCTACTTTCATATCTAACTTCTCTAGTGCACACTGCAGAGTGCATTCTTTTCAATCTTACCTTTAAGCATCCCTGTTACTAGCACTTTCTCTAATACCTAAAAAGATCATCTCTACTTGACTCCAAGTAGACTTTTCTCTATCTGTTAAACCTAGCACTTGCTCCTACAGTACTTATTACCTTGTCGGCACTCTTATAGATAGCACCCCAAAAGGCAAACCCCCATTTCTCGGTCACCCACGCCCCCGAATCTCTTTTAAAGTTTTTGTCTAGTCCTTCTAGCATGTCGAGGGATCAGTTGCTAGTGTCCTCTCCTGCTCAGCTGGTGAACCTGGGAATATTGAGGCAATGTTACAATTGCCTCATGTACACAGACAACCCTCTCCTCCTCCCACAAAACACAAATACATGCGAGAGATGCAACTATCTGGCCAAACTGGAGGCTAAGCTCTCTCAACATAGGACTGGCAAGACCAGTCAGGAGGAGAAGGTTACCACACACACTATAGACCCAGTCTCACATAGTACCATCACAACCTCAAATCATACACATAAACACACAAAGACATACTCGGCTCTGATCAAAAATGTACCAAAACAGCAGAGGCCACCAAAGCAGACACCCAAACAACCACCACCTCAGAACACAACACCTGCAACACATAGACCTCACAGTCAGAGTGTCAAACAGTCACAGCCCTTAAGGCCAAACACAATGCCAGACACACTAGTCATTGGTGACTCCATAGTCAGACACACTGACATCCCGGCCACCAGACTGAGTAAGGAAAAGGTCACAGTAAGCTGCCTGTCGGTAGAATCCGCCACATAATGCAAGCACTCAGGTCTCTCAACAGCAGGTACAAAATCTGACTCAGTCATTGTCCACGCTGGTGTAAACGACCTAAGACGTACCTCCTTGGACTACATGAAAGAGACATTGAGGAGCTCTCTGATTATGTAGCCCAGGCAGGTATGACCCTGACCTTGAGCAGTATCCTACCTTCACCAAGAATGATGCCACAATACAGAGATAAGATGATCAGCTTTAACAATTGGCTTAAACTCTGGTGTCATTCAAAGGGGATCCAATGTCTGTCTGCCTGGGATGACATGCTGGACAAGCCACGCTGCCCAAGGGCGGCTTGCACCTGTCACCCTGGGATTCGGATATTGGCAAAGGCTCTTGCCACCCCATAGTGCCTTTTTAGGCAAGGCTCAAATTTTAAACCTACCTCCCTAGAACACAAAAAGGAAAAAACTAAGGGTAATGCTGCTCAATGCCAGAAGTCTAAATCTCAAAATGCACGCACTCGAGGCCCTTCTCAGTATGGAGAACATCGATGTCTGTGCAGTGACAGAAACCTGGTTCAAGGCTCCTGAGAGCACCCCAGCACTATCGGTTTTACCTCTTATCATGCGTTCCGCCCCAAAATCGGACAATACCAAGAAAGGAGGGTATCCATATTCATCAAGGACACCCACACCTCAAGACTGGTGGCAACGCGATGCATCGGAGACCATCCAGGTGCAATTAACCATAGGCAAGACTGCTCTGCAAATTGTAGCATGTTACAGGCCACCCTCACAAACTCAGGAACCTCACATGGCCTTCCTGAAAACACTAGAGGGATAAATGTATCACCAAACACCATCATACTAGGTGACTTCAATTACCCTAATATAGACTGGGAACACTACTCAAGCCCAAACACCTAGCCCAAAAGTTCCTGGAATTCATAAACTCAAATGCCATGGAACAACTAGTCACCATCCCACAAGAGGAGAAAACATACTTGATCTCATCATCACGAACATGGGAGCACAATGTTCAACACCGAAGTATACCCCTCACTGGTGAGATCAGATCACAAACTAATCTCGCTGGAGGTCCTCATCCCACCCCCACCTGAAATAAAAAGACCACAGTAAAGAACTTCAAAGCCGACTTCACACTTCTAAAGACTAGTGTGGTCTCCTTTAAGGCCCCTGAGCCGGCGGAAAACAGTACTCAAGCCGCTGAATCACTTACAAATGCCTTCTACCAGCACCTGCAGGACTGCATGGATAAGGCAATCCCAAGCAAAACAAAGACTCTTTGTACCAAAGGCAAAGCGTCCAGTCTGGTGGACCCCAGCCATAAACAAACTCTACAACAAAAGGAGGAAGCTACTACAAGATAGAGCAAAATCCTTAAAAGGTAAGACACCCTTGATCACTATAAGTAAAAACTAAGAGCTCTCATAAAATCATCCAAAGCAAATTTTGAGAGAAAAATAGCTAAAGACTCAAAAGACAATCATAAGGCCTTCTTTAGCTATGTTAGAAACCTGGGAGGAAACTCCCAGATATGCTCAGAACTAGTTCAAAATGATGTGAAGATTACTGATCCTACAGACATTGCCAACATACTGGCTGACAGGTTCAGTGCAAACTTCTCCCCTCCCCAAAGGAGAGATATCTATACCAGCGATTGCAGCCCCCAAACATCTCCAACGCCCAAGTGAGAACTGCTCTCTCCCAAAGCAAAAACACAGCATCCATGGGACCTGATGGTGTCCCCGGCTGTGTGCTCCACCGAACTCAACGAGAATTAAACCCACAGCTAGGACAGCTGTTTAATCATAGTCTTACCTCTGGATAAATCCAGGGGTGGCGCACTGCAACTGTGGTCCCACTTCACAAAGGCGGTGCCTCCACCGACCCTGGAAATTACCGCCCATTAGCTTGGCAAGCCTTATCTGCAAAGCCATGGAGAGGATCATAATGGACCTCATAAATAAAGACATAGGGAATTTGCAGACTTTGGATCCATCCCAGTTTGGCTTTGTCAAAGGCAGATCATGCCTTCTAAACTTGGTTGACTTTGTTGAAACAATCACCAAAGCCATTGATGGGAAAAGGGCAGTCCATACAGCCTACCTCGATCTGGCGAAGGCCTTCGATACAATACCCCACTCGGGTATCATTGAAAAACTCATCAGCTTAAATGTTAACCCATACATCACAAGATGGGTTGCAAACTGGCTGAGTGACAGAACCCACAGTGTCAGAGTTGCTGGCGCCATGTCAGACTCAAAGCCTGTCACAAGTGGTGTACCACAGGGCTCAGTCCTGGGCCCACTCTTGTTTGGCATCTACTTTTCGAAGTACAAGCAAACACAGGAGGGTTATGGCTGACAAAGTTTGCAGATGACTGCAAACTGGGCGCCATAGTAGAAAACACATCTGACACAGATATCCTTCAGAAGGGTCTCACAGAAACGGATAACTGGGGCCAGAGCCATGGCCTAAAGTTAAATGCCAAAAAATGCATAGTCATACCCTTCGGGAAAAACAAGGTTACCCCTAGCTACCAAATAGGTGGCAATCCACTGAGCACAGAAGAAGTTATCAGGGACCTGGGGACCCAGGTTGATAGTAGTCTGTCATTTGACAACCATGTAGCTAAAGTAGTTAGGAAGACCTTCTACATTGCCCACCTTATCATGAAGGGATTCTCATCTAGATCAAGGGAGGTCATAGTCTCCCTATTCTCATCACTCATCAGACCAATGATTGAGTACAATGCCCCATTCGGAATGTATCTGACCCGACACTTGCAGCAGCTGGAGAGGCCACAAAGTTCCTCACCAAAAGGATAAAGGGTCTCAAACATCTGTCCTATGCTGCCCGACTGAAAGAACTCCAGCTCTATTCAGTAAACACGCTTGCTCAGAGGTGACCTTTGCCTAACATACAAGGCCATGTCAAACCCAGATTTGATGAATATGCTTCACCTCAAAAATCTAGATCCGTCAGAGCCACAAGGCGGAGACTTAAACCTCGACACGACTATTAATAGGACGTGCTGGAGGGATAGATTCATCACCCAAAGACTCCCTATGCTGTGGAATAAAATCCCGGTATATGTGAGGCAGAGCACCTCGCTGGCCTTGTTCAAGAGAAATCTTGACCAATGGATGGGAGATCGCAGATATACCCCAGGGATTACCTCAGTGTCACTGCTCGACAGAGGCACAGCAAAATAATGGGTATAGTTCCCCATACTAAAGGGGTGGCGTAAGCCACAAAACTATGGGCCAGGCTTGTAAATGCCCTCGGGCAGATAGCCTAGTATGAACCTATGAACCTATGAACAGTACAATCATCAGAATGTCTGAAACATAGTGTAGTTATTAAAAAGTAAATAACAGTACAAACATCAGACTGTCTGTAACCCAGTATAGTTAGTAACATGTAAATGGTGCAAACATCAAAATGTCTGTAACATAATGTTGTTAGTAACATGTAAATAACTGTACAATCATCAGAATGTCTGTAAGATATGTAGTTAGTAACATGTAAATAACAGTGCAAACATCAGAACAACATAGTGTAGTTAGTAAGATATAAATAGCAGTACAAACATCGGAATGTCTGTAACACAATGTAGTTAGTAGCATGTAAATAACAGTACAATCATCAGAATGTCTGAAACATAGTGTAGTTATTAAAAAGTAAATAACAGTACAAACATCAGACTGTCTGTAACCCAGTATAGTTAGTAACATGTAAATGGTGCAAACATCAAAATGTCTGTAACATAATGTTGTTAGTAACATGTAAATAACTGTACAATCATCAGAATGTCTGTAAGATATGTAGTTAGTAACATGTAAATAACAGTGCAAACATCAGAATGTGTGTAACTTAGTCTAGTCAGTAACCTAAACAACAGTGCAAACATCATAATGTCTGTAACATAGTGTAGTTAGTAACATGTAAATAACAGTGCAAACATCAGAATGTCTGTAACATCATGTAGTTAGTAACATGTAAATAGTGCAAACATCAGAATGTCTGTAACATTGTGTAGTTACTAACATGTAAATAACAGTGCATCAGAATGTCTGTAACATAGTGTAGTTAGTAACATGTAAATAACAGTACACACATCAGAATGTATGTAACATAGTGTAGATAGTGACAAGTAAATAACAGTACAAACATCAGAATATGTGTAACATTGTGTAGTTAGTAACGTAAATAACAGTGCAAACATCACAATGTCTGTAACATAGTATAGTTAGTAACATGTAAGTAACAGTCCAAACATCAGAATGTCTGTAACATAGCATAGTTAGTAACATGTAAATAACAGTACAAACATCAGAATTTCTTTAACATAGTGTAGTTAGTAACATGATAATGACAGTGCAAACATCAGAATGTCTGTAATATAGTGTAGCTAGTAACATATAAATAACAGCACAAACATCAAAATGTCTGTAACCTTGTGTAGTTAGCAACATGTAAATAACATTACAAACATTAGAATTTGTGTAACATAGTTTATTTAGTAAAAAGTAAATAGTACAAACATCAGAATGTGTGTAACATAGTTTAGTTAGTAACATGTAAATAGTACAAACATCAGAATGTCTGTAACATAGTATAGTTAGTAACATGTAAATAAGAGTACATCAGAATGTCTGTAACATAGTGTGGTTAGTAACATGTAAATGACAGTACAAACATCAGAATATGTGTAACACTGGGTTGTTAGTAACGTAAATAGTGCAAACATCAGAATGTAAGATAGTGTAGTTGGTAACATGTAAATAATTGTGCAAACATCAGAATGTATGTAACATAGTATAGTTAGTAACATGTAAGTAAGTGCAAACATCAAAATGTCTGTAACATAGTGTAGTTAGTAATGTAAATAACAGTACAAACATCAGAATGGCTGTAACATAGTGTAGTTAGTAACATGTAAATAACAGTACAAACATCAGAATTTCTTTATCATAGTATAGTAGTAATATGTAAATGACAGTACATACATCAGAATGTCTGTAATCTTGTGTAGTTAGTAACATGTAAATAACAGTACAAACCTCAGAATGTGTGTAACATATTTAGTTTGTAACAAGTAAATAGTGCAAACATCTGAATGTGTGTAACATAGTTTAGTTAGTAATGTAACTAACAGTGAAAACATCAGAATGTCTGTAACATAGTGTAGTTAGTAACATGTAAATACCAGTACAATCATCAGAATGTGTGTAATATAGTGTAGTTA
>NC_056729.1:1711487685-1711515185 GCF_019279795.1 Protopterus annectens | reverse complement strand
ATTCATAACATTTGGTTTATTCTCTGCTCAGCAACCCAAACATCAGGCCAGTGTACAAACGCTTTAGTCAATGTGAGGTGCATGGGATGTCTGATGTTGGCCGTAGGGTGTGTGGGCCATGAAAATGATGTCTGCACCTACCTACCTCAGAACTGAATGCTCCAGTTGGATTCCACTCCAGGATAGCTGCCCAAGTCCTGTATTATCCAGCAAGGATTTTTTTTAATAGGGGAGTAGGAGGGTGGGATAGAATACTGCAACATGGATGAGAAGGACATCTATGGTAATGGTAAGATTTTACAAAACTATTCTATGTCCTTGTATTCACATGTTGCAATATTCATAACCTTTGGGTGAGTACCATAGCTCAAAGAGAAGAAGAGGAGGGTGGTTTGGAACTGTTTTCCAAGAATCCATGCAGAATTGCCCTAGTGAAGCCTGCTCTAGATCTGGAAATGTGGTCCAATATGTAGTGTTTGATGAAGGTATGGACAGATGTCCAGGTAGCTGCCTCTAGAATGGAAGCAGTGTCCAACCCTTTGAAGAAGGCTCCAGATGAGGCCATGGCTCTAGTGCAATGTGCTTTAATTTTAGAGATGAGATGTTTGCCATTTCAGGTGTAGCAAAAGGAAATGGCTCTAGAAATCCAAGCAGAGATAATCTATTTTGTCACCGCTTTTCCCAGAGCTCTGGGGTGAAAGGCGACAAATAATTACTCTGATCTCCTAAAGGAATTGGTCTTGCCTATGTAGAATCTTAGTTGTCTGTGAACATCAATGAATGTAGGACTCTCTCACTGTCATTCTGGGATGTGGAAAAAAGGTGGTGAGGTGAATACATTGGTTCAGAGACAGCTCATTGACCAGTTTAGGCATGAAGGACGGATTAGTCCTTAGGATGACTCTATCCTTGTGGAAGATTGAAAAAGTTAGGGTGGTTATGACGTCCTGGAGGTCTGACACTCTTCTGGCTGATGTCAAGGTCACCAAAAGCACTGTTTTCTAAGTGCAATATTTTAGAGATGCTGTTGGAAAAGGGGCAACAATGAGCTTCTATAACATGTAGTTCAAGCCCCAAGGTAGAGGAACTGTCCTCCTGGAGAGCCTGGGATGCAATGCTCCCTTTAGGAATAACTTCACTGGAAGTCTGGAGGCAAGTGGAGGGTCAAGAGGCTGACAAACAGAAATAGCAGCCAGGTGAGCCTTAACAGAAGAATATGCCAACCCTGCTTAGAACAAGTCTCACAGATAGGACAGCACTAAGCAGACCTCTCTTTGAAATGGGTCTAGCTGTCTTTTAAGACACCACATAGAGAACCTTTTCCATTTGGATAAATAAGATCTCCTAGTATTGGATTTCCTGGCCTCCTGCGGGACATTAAGCATATCCTAGGTGTAAATGTGTCTGAAAGGGATCAAAACTCTATCGCTCACAGGGTTGGATTCAGAGATCCCAAGTAGGCATGGCTTAGGAATCCCTTGTCCTGTGTGAGAAGGTCCACTCTCTGACTTAACTCGTGATGATCACCCCTGGATAAATGCAGAAGGAGGGGGAACCAATGCTGTCTTGCCCAAAAGGGAGTCACCAATGAGATTTTTGGTTTGTCCTGAAGAATTTTCAACAGTACTTTTTGTAAGAGTGGGAAGGGGGAATGCATAGAGAAACATCCCCTTCCATGAGATAGAAAAGTCATGTGTTGCCCTCGCTAGGGGTGTGTGTACCATGGTACAAAACTATGGAAGCTGTCTGTTCAGAGGGGAGACAGATCTATTTGTGGTGTACCCCACTTGTGAACTACCTCCAAGAACACATCCCTGTGTAGCATCCATTCGTGGGACTGTGACATGGACCTGCTCAAAGTATCTGCCTGAGTGTTCTGAGCTGAGGGAATGTAGACTGCCTGCAGAGTGACTCCATGTTGGACCACCACTTCCCAGGCCTGGAGTGCACATCTGCATAGCAAGTAAGATTTTGTTTCACCCTGTTTGTTCACATACTAGAGAACTGTAGTGCTGCCTGTGAACAACTTAAGGAGGCCTTGCTTCAGGACGTATTAAAAGGCCCTCAGAGCAAAGATGATGGCTCTCATTTCTCTGATGTTGATGTGCTTCCTCTTTAAGGGCCCTGTCCAGAAGCCTTGCACCTTCAGGTTGCCCATAGCAGCTCCCCAACCCAGGTCTGAGGCATCTGTGTACATCTCCTGGACTGGGGTGAGGGGTTGTAAGGGAAGTTCTGGGTTGAGAGACAGTTGATCAATCCACCAAAGGATCTCCTTTCTTAGGCATGGTAGGAAGGGAATGGTGTGGTCCAAGGGGCTGGGGGGTATTGGGTTCATGTGGACCTCAGGTACCACTGAAGTTTTCTCATGTGGAGTCTTGCTAGTGGCAACATTGGTATAGTAGAGGCCATGTGTCTGAGGAGTCTGAGATATTCTCTTGCTAAACTGCTGAAGAAACAAAGACCAACTGAAGAAAAACAAGTAAACAATGACAATACCTCACCAAGCCAAAAGGCAAGAAGGCACAAAAAAGTTGCAAGATAAAAGAATGTGATAATTTATTTGTGAAAATAATAAAATAAACACGAGCACTTTTGTTTAACATAAAAGAACTTGATAATTTATTTGTAAAAATAATAAAATAAACACGTGAGCACTTTCACTTAACAAATGTAATCTTCATTAGACAAATGAATAAAATCAATCTAAAATTTAAATAGTACACTCTACTTTCGGATTGGATGAAAAGTCTAGTGTAAAAGCCCTTTCCCTTCTCGGACAGAGGGACAGGTTGGATAGTCCCTTGAAAGAGGAGGCTGTCCAAAACTGTTTGGAAAAGAGGTAGGTGGTCTTTTGGTGGCTTTGGGATGCCTCTTAAAGAGGGGAGATCCAAATCATGAAATAACCCTTTTCTATAATTGACAAGACCCACTTGTCTGAGATAATGCTTTGCCAGATGGGAAGACAGTGAGAGAGTCTTTGGGGATAGGGGAATGGAATCTGGTGGGGGGGTGGAGGAAAAGGCAGACTACCTGCCCTGTTCTGAAACAGAGGTTTCTGACCTGGAGTCTGACCAGGCCTGGAAGGAGGCTGCTGCTTTCTGGAGCTCTTTTTGCTCCTGGAATGGGGGACTAGCAGCAGAATGTTTTCTGATGCACTGTGTATTAGTGGGATAATTCATATGGAATTTAGGTATTGAGGACACAAACAAATGCTTTAAATCCTGTAATTGTTTCCCCTTTTGCTGAATGGTCTTGAAATGCTCTGTGATGCTGGCCCCAAATAAGGCAGAGTTGTCTAAGGGAACATCCAGAATTTAGTCCTGATATCGTCAGGTAGGGGTTGGACTCTCAGCCAAGGGTGTCTTCTGAGCATTGAGGCAGAAGCTGCAGATCTGGCTGAGGTCTCTGCAGCATCATAACTGCATCTAATCGAATGTCTTGTCACTTGAGAGGACAAGGGGATGAGGTTGGATATTTGAGACTTAGTAGGCGAGTCTGGGAAATCAGCCAAAAGTTTAGAAACTTGATGCAAAAAGGCCAGAGCATACTTAGACATGTGAGTCTGTTAGTTAACAGCCCTAAAAGCCAAAGTGGCAGAAGTGTGTATACTTTTTTGCCAATGCATTCTATGGTCTTACTGTCCTTATCAGTGGGAAGGACAGAGGTGGAGGGTAGTAATCTGGAGGGCTTGTCTGCAGAGACGGAGATAATGCCAGGGACTACAAAAGGGCATTTAATCAGAAATGTGGCCCCTTCTGGGACCTAATAAAATCTGTTAAGTCTTCTAGGAGCTGGGGTTGGGATTCAGGATTTTTAGAGGCTGCATTAACGGTCTCTAAAAAGGCTGGTAAGACTGGTGGAATAGCAGAAGATGAAGGGGTGTCTATTTGTAAGACCTCATAATACCTCTTTTAGACCTCTGTCATTCAGTGGAGTCCCATTTAAAAAACTCTCTGATATGGGAGATGGTTTCTCCAAAGGTGAGGTCCTCTCCAGGGGGAGTCTGTCTCAGCCGAGTCCTCCTCTGGGGAGGCATACCCAAAAGGGGAAGGCATCTAAGAGACATAAGAATGGGAGTCCTCTGAAGAGGAATCTGAAGAGTCTTCAGCTTCAAGTGGATCTTCAGTCTGAGGCCTAGGGCTGATAACTGGAGGGTCAGCCAGATGGGAAGCAATCATTGAAGACCTAAGGGTCATGAAGGCATTAAATAAACTCTGGGAGAAAGCTTGCCAATGAGGTAGGCTTTCAGAAGGTGGCGAGACAGGTTTTGTCTTTTGTTTTCTTTTTAAGGAAGAGGCAGTTTTAGAGGGAGTAGGGCCCAAGGAGGGCCTAGGATCAGATGGTTCAATAAAGGTAGAAGGGCCAGTTAGGATGTCCACAGTGAGCCAAGTTTCCCCCTTGTTGTCAGCACCCGTTGTCTTCATAACCTCCATGTTTGTGTTTTTAGCTGTAGGTTCTGTGGCCTCCATAAAGGTACCCGCTATACCTGAATCATCTGGATCCTCATGTTCCTCTAGGCATATATTGGCCACAGGGGGACATCTGGTGGAGGAGGTGCAGCAGTAGGTTCAGGCCTGGAAACTTTAGCCTTCTTCTTAGGTGGCTCGACAGTCTGACCGGATGGCCCTTTGATTGCTAAAGCCAGATGTTTAAGATGCTGTTTTTTCAAATAGATATTTAGAGCATGCAGACAGCTGCTAAGAGTCTTTGGAGTAAAGGCTTGACAAATCACACAGGATTTATGGTCATGGTTGAGCCCTAGGCAGAAAAGGCAGAGGTCACGGGTGTCCTTATGGGGGATCTGACATCCACACCTACACTTTAATTTCCTGGATGACATGAACCTCAGCAGGCATGCAGTGACCAAAATAATAATAAGAAAAAAGGCCCCAATGGGGCACTTATCCTAACTGAAAGGATCTGACAGCAAAGACAGCAGGATGAGCTGACATTCAACTGGCAGCAGAGAATATCTGAGAAAGTTTCTGCAGACGTCACTTTTATAGCCCACGCACCCTACGGCCAATGTCAGACATCCACATACCTCACATTGACTAATGATTTTGCATACTATACTGCCTGGACGTTTGGGTTGCTGAGTGGAGGATAGCCCAAAGGTTATGAATACTGCAACATGTGAAAAGAAGGGCATCGATAGAGCTGACAAGGTTCAAGAGAACACTCGACTGGGAACCTGACCGCTGTGAAGCAGCTGGTAATGCAGCACTAGATCTTGTGGAGTCTGTTAGAAGGACTATAACAAGAACTGCAATGTAATCACCCACAAAAGAATGCTATAGTCTGGTCACACTTAGGGTTCATATCTGAAATTTAAGTAGAAAGGTTTGGGCAGCTTACAGAACTATAAACAAGAACTGCAATGTAATCACCCTCAAAAGAATGCTATAGTATGGTCACACTTAGGTTCATATCTGAAATTTAAGTAGAAATGTTTGGGCAGCATACAGAACTATAACAAGAACTGCAATGTAATCACCCTCAAAAGAATGCTACAGTCTGGTCACACTTAGGGTTCATATCTGAAATTTAAGTAGAAAGGTTTGGGCAGCTTACAGAACTATAAGCAACACTGATGTTCCCTGTGGATGCAAATGCTGAAATGTGAACCTCATCAGCAGTGCATTTACTTTCTTTTATTAAAATCATATGCATGTTGCTATAACTTTGCCTTTTGCTACACAAGTGCTCACAGGACCAGAGTAAGCTACGTGTGAGACATACCTCTCAACCGGTTAGCACAAGAAATCTGGACAAAGGCAAAAATATGGGGGGACAAAGAACCAAAAATAGAGACAGATTTTAAATATTACTTGTATAAACTTGGAAAGTTGCTAGATTAATATGTTTTGCATTAGTATGTATATTCTGAAGGCTATGAAGTTTGAAACTCAAATATCTGCTCATATTTTGTGACTTCAATCCTCAATGATTTTCTAGAAAGCCACAAATTTTGTGAGGAGCAGACCAAAAATGTGAGTCAAAAATCTGAACATTGTGCAAAAACATGGCCAGTTGTGAGGTGTGATGTGAGAGATGCATTCCACAGTCAGTAAATGGAATCAGGACTGTAACATACACAAGTCTATAAACTCTGTTCTCACCTTTCCACCATTCCAGAGCATCAGTAGACATTTAATTGTCCTGGGCCTGGCATGCACATGTGTGCCTTGTCTTACCTCACTGACATAAGGCTTACTGAGAGCTCAGTGCATGCCTCCAAAGTGGCATTTGCAATGGTTTTTAGGCTTCGTTCTCAGATTTTTGTTTAGCACTATAACCTAATTCTTAAGGCAGTGAAGTGAATAAATATTAGCTTCACTGTGTAATCTTCAAAGAGTTCCTTAAAATGTATTCTTGTGTATGATGTGACATCGCTAGTCCCAAGACAACCTCTAAAAAACTTTTGTTCTTTGTAATCCTTTGCGCTACAAGTAGGAAAAAACTCTGCAATAATTCAACTTGCTCCCGAAGTTGTTACTATGAAATGCTGTTTAGTGAAAGGAATTCATTAGTTATTGTTTAGTTCACATTAAGCAGATAAGTAACTACACTGGATGGAACAGAGTTACTTATTTCTCTAGTTGCTAATCTAGCTAAGTTACTTATACACACATCCTTGTAAAGATATTGCTAATTAACATACATGATGAGCCCATTTCTGATGACAAGGGAATCTTGAGTTGGACTTCAGTAATCACATTTTAACTCCAGAAAAACAAACCAAACCAAAGCTTTGTAGGCAGAAGATTATCTTATGTGATTTTTTTATCATCTTAATGATATTACTTGTAACAGATTTGAAGCTTATGGTAGCCACCTCTATTCTGAATCAGACACAGTGTATCAATGTGTATCAATGATTAAGTAAAATGTAACTCATCAGTGGCTGCCAAGTGAAATAATGATAAAATTTTGTTAATTGTTCTTAAGTAATCCTTTCTCACAACTTCCATGATTAATACACATATCATGATGCCAGGACAAATTAACAATATTGTATTTATTTTTCCTCAGTTTTTGAAGGCTTTTATCTTTGCTGATTTCATCACTAGCACTGTTAAATGAGGTGCTCCGAATAAAGTAAGTGGGTTCTGTTTACCTGACCCATCAAATGCATAATTTATAACATTACAGTGTGCTAGTTTGTAACAGTAGACCTCTCAATAGAGAGCTAAACATTTCTGCTCACTTCCAGCAGTGCACGGTTCTGGATTACAAAAGAGAACACTCAGATGGCTGAGGACACTTCAGAAGCAATTTTCCATTTTATTAAGTGCTCCTTTCTGAAGAGCCGAAAGCAGAAATAAACAATGTGACCTACTTACTACTGAAATTCATTTATTTTTTCATATGAACTACAAGAAATTGAATCAAGTATAATTATTTGCAATTTGAAAGCCCCGTGACTACCATGGAAATATTTTTTTGCATTGTGCCACCAAATCATGTGATTCTAAAAGTTATTTGGTAAAAATACTGCATAGTGGAGCAGTTCAGAAAAAAGAAACTAAAAAGCTGAAGGTTCTGTTATAATTAAGACATGTAAGTCTTACAGTTAGTAGTAACTTAGTGTCAAGCAAAAGCAATGCAGATATGTCAGCCTTTTTATTATGCTATGTCTCATAAGGTCTTGTTGCTAAAATGTTCTTTTTATTCATATCACACAATAGTTTTACTTAATTCTGCAGAATGGCAAAAAATGTCCTTTGAGCTACATTAAACTGTTTGATAAATGTGTGATATGCGAGTGAAAGCTGGCCAAATGCCAAAGAAAGAAAAACATCATGCAATGACTGTGTTTATAACGAGCATTGTAGTATAGACCCCAGGTGTTCTGGTGACTTCCTGATCCAGTGTCATCTTGACATTCAGTGGACAAACACAGAGGTATCCGACTGCTGTAAAACTTAAAATGGCCTTTCAAATGCTTGTCTATTGTTGTGTGACAATACTGTACCTGAAAATGCCTCAGACACCAAAAGTCATTTATTCTGGGCCTTACAGGGTTTGATTAAAAGTGCAGAAAGTTGCTGTTCTGGTGGCATACAGGGATAAAGCTCTGCCATTGGCCCAGTCGACCCAAGTTTGATTAGTGGCTTGGGTGAGCAATGGAGCGGCAGAGAAGGGATGGGCAGGGCCATCCGAGATGGGACAGCACTCATTGATATGCACCATAAGGGAAGGCATGGTCCAACGAGGGGGAGTTGCTCTTGGATGTAATCAATGACTCTGGGTGAGGGTGCAAAGAAAGAGAGTGGAGAGTTCATTAAAAAAAAATCTTCCCCGGATGGAAGCACAGAAAAGCTGAGCCCCCAAGACACCCTCAGGATCTATGACCACCGTCAGTGATAACAGAGTAAGCAGTGCCTACAACTTTCCTGGACATGAACAGTCATTACTAAATGCAGTCCTGGGTATTGACTAGCATTTCTATGGTATTACATTGGGATAAAAAGGCTAGGCTTGAAATGACCTCTGAGTCGATAGCCTAGTCATTTTCCATGATTCTATGATAAGTTTGGGGAGATGGTGAGCAGCTGGCAGACTTGACATGGACATTGGGTACTGGGAGCTGGTAAACATAAAGTCTGAGGGAGATAAAAAAAAAAGTTGCAGAAAGTCAGTTTCTCGTAATGTGGGGCTGAGTCATAGATGAAGGAGTTTAGCAGTTTAAGTTTGGTTGGACTGCTTTCTCTCAGGTTCTACTACATAGACAGAACAGTTTGTGTAACTGTCCTTCAACTTAGGATGTCAGGGAGGCTTCCTGGAATAAGGCTGGCAGATGGAAGGTATAAGCAGTAGTTGTACTCAGAGTACAGAATTTTTACTTTATCACATGTATTAAAGACAAGTTTTAGTTGCCTGTGCAGATTTAGGACAGCATTTCTGACAGATAAAAGGGAGCAGCGGTGAGAACAACCTCCAAACAACCTGAGCAATCACCAGCTAGGATCCTTTGAATTAAATTGTGAGGTAGGTCCTAATTTATACCACTATATCTGGCACAGGAGAAGAACGCTGCATATCAAATATACTGGTTTTCCACTGACATCATAGCAGATATAGCAGTGCAGCAACTGCATGTGGATAGGGCACAGGTGGGCATAAATCCAGGTAAATTTGTTGTTTTTCATATACTGAAGCATTGCAGCAGAGAAAAACAGTCCAATCCCTTCAAAAAAAGTCCTGCATTCTCCCCAGGTCTGGATATGACTTCTGGAGCTGCAGTTGTTTATGCCTCAAATCAGGACGATTTTTTAGAGGCATTTAGATTAAAGTCCAACTGATCCAGCTATCTCACTGCCCTTATGATAGGAGCCTTAGTCTTGAGCAGTGAACAGCAGTGAGATAAAATACAGATGGTTAAGATAACGCATTGGTTACTGAACAGGAAATCCTCATTCTGTTAAAGCGCAGAAGCTCATAGTTGATTATATAAGTTAAAAGGGTACAGAAAGCTTTGCCCCCCCCCCCAAAGGACACGCAACCTTTAATTTCATGTTCACTTAGATGCTTTTTGGTGAGCAATGAATATAATGCAAAGGTCTAGATAATTTGCTTTATTTATTTGGCTGTGGGTAGTTACATTTAATGCTAAGGGGCTATGTGGTGTTGCAGTCAGGAACATATCATGAAGTCTGCTTTTCATTTTGAATGATATCTTTTACACTTTTTTAAAACAGTTTCAGAACTGTCAGTCAGCAAATGGAGCTAGGAAGTCTGAGATGATGTAAACAGTATATAAAATGGCTAATTAGTGAGGGAGTGAGGCTAGTAACATGGCTCAAACTCATAGGTTCACATATTAGTTCTAGGCTATTTATTTTATTTAACATTTGTTAACTAGGAAAGTCCCACTAGGACAGAGACTGTTTTCAGCAGATGCCAGGGGAGAAACACTCTTGACATGTCTTTAGAATGTGGGAGGAAACCAGAGCACCCAGAGGAAATCCACACGAACACAAGGAAGAAATGCAGACTCCATCATACACAAAGCACCCCAGCCAAGAATCCAACCAGAGAACCTCTTGTTGTGAGGTGACAATGTTAACCACTGTGCCGCCCCAACAATCTGCCCCTGTTGGCCATTTTAAGCCTAGCCAAATACCCCAGATAAGAATCAAATCTTGTACCTTTTATTTGTAAGGTAAACACCTTAACCATTATCACAGCAGAAATAGGTAAACCAATAAAACAAAAAAAACACCAGTATGCGATGGTCAATAAAGGCCTCCAGAGACACAATACTGCACAGCACAATCTTTTTAGCATACAAAAAATGTATTTCTCCACTTTCATCTAAACAGACTTTATCAGAAAACTAAAACAATGATGCAATAAAATCCCTTCTCTTATACATTTCCCAGTTCCTAAGCAATAAAACAATTAAACAATTAACACCATTAAAAGAAATAAGACTACTTAAAATAACATTGCTCCTTATTTATTTTATTCTATTTTTTTATTTTTAACTTCCTATTTTTCAGGAAGCATTTAATGTTAATAGATTCATTCAGACCAGGTGGTTTATCTGCTTTCAATTTTATTTGGCAAAATGTTTCTCTCTGTTCCAAGTAATTTTTAAAATCACCACCTCTCTGATCTAAGACCCCAACGTCTAGTATGGAAAATAAAAATGTTTTGTACTTATGACAATCTACAGTGTGCTTGTATAATGCATTTTTAGAGTCCTTAGTTCTAATACTATAAATATGTTCTGTCATGCGTTGCATGAGGTTAGAAGTAGTCATTTCAACATAGAACGCATCACAACTGCTACATACACTAATATATAGTACTCCATTACTTTTACAAGTCAGAGATCTGGGAACTTTAATAGACTGTTTAAAATGATTTACCACAACAAAAGGCCCCTCTAAAATCAACCTACAAAAATTACAGTGCCCACACTTGTTCATTCCCACTAATTTGTCTTTATTTGGACATGCTGCTGAATATCTGGTACTATCTTTAAATAATAATCTTTTGATATTTAAAGAATTGCAATATACAAAGTTAGGCTTATCACCAATGACCTTAACTAAATCACCATTTCTTTCCAAAATCTTCCAATTACATTTCACTGTATTTCTAATATTAATGCTATCCGTCATCATATTAAGAGTGCAAATATCCTCCAGCCCTATTCAAATTCTGATTTATGCTCCTCGAATTATAACTTAGGAGAACTTTTAAAATGGAGGGATAGCAAATCGATTTCTTATTCAATATATCACTACATAGCCACTCAAGATTTTCCTTATTGTAGCCTCTTTTCACAAACAAAACTAGTTATGAAGTCAAATTCTTTAATGACCACAGTATCAAAGTCCCCATAAGTTATAATTTGTGCATCGCAATTCTTTAACTATCAAATTAAATTTAGAGAGGCCTCACACACACACTAAAATCCCCACCCAATACCCTTACAAGAACACCACTTACCTGAATACCCAGCTAAATCTACAAACCGCGCTGCACATCACGAACGCAACAACACAAAGGTGGATTTGACATTTCCGCATTCGATATTATGCAGTTTTGCATAACTGCACTTTCAACTTTATAGCTTCAAAATACTAAAATTCGATGTTTTAGTATTTCGAGATTATAAATTGAAACCATATAGATATATGTATGTATATATATATATATATATATATATATATATATATATATATATAGACTATATTATATATTCAAAGCTTCAGAATTTCAAACCTCATATGTTCAACAACATATGAGTGAAACTTGAAACCTTGAATATATAATAAAAAAGTAAAAAAAAAAACCTTACCTTAACGCTCTGAGCAGGGGGGTAAGCCCCCATGCACCTCCACACCCCCCTACTTAAATATACCAACACTGAGATCACACTTCAGTGCAGAAAAGGGAAATGTTCCCATTCTGCGTGCATGGAGCCATTGCCTTTCACCTTCGAACTTTTCAAAGTTCGATCATATGGTGTTGACCATATGACATTCGAACTTTTAAACATTTGGCAATTTAATAGGGACCATATTATACATATATATATATATATATATATATATATATATATATATATATATATATACACACACACACAGATATATATATATATATATATATATATATATATATATATATGTATATATATATATATATATATATATATATATATATATCTATATATATATATATATATATACACACACACACACACACACACACACACACACACACACATATATGTTTTTTAATTACATTTGTATATTTGTGTTAGTATTTTATTTAATGTTATTTAACTCTCTGGAGCTTTTCTTCCTGGGCCTCCACTGAAAATCAATATTTATTACCCAGTCGGACTTTCCCAGTAAACAAATGTCAGTGAATAAATATAATAAAATCCCAATAAAATGTGATAAGTGGAGTTCAGAAATTCAGGTATGTAAAATGTGAAATGTGGGGGTCACATTTTTGTGAGGTCAATGAGAAGCAAGTTTTTAGTTGGTTTTCTGCTATCTTTGTAAAATAATAATTTTTTTATTGCGTTGATTTACTTTCTTTTATTAGACAACAATGGTGCAGCGGTAGCATTGTTGCCTCTTAGCAAGAGATTCTCTGGTTCAATTCTCAGCTGGGGTGCCTTCTGTATGGAGTCTGTATGTTCTCCCTGTGTTTGTGTGGGTTTCCTCTGGGTGCTCTGGTTTCCTCCACATTACAAAGACATGTGTCTGGAGCATTTCTCCCCAGGCATCTGCTGAAAATTGGCTTGTTCCAAGTTGGCCTTTCCTGGTTAACAAATGTAAAATAAATAAAATGTGCATTTGACAAATATAATGTATAGGACTACTCCTAGCAGTAATGCAAACATTTAAATTAATTATCTGCAGTTGTCTGCTTTTTTGCTGACCTCTGTTGAGTCAAGAATGCTTTACAGATGAAGACTTTTAATACTGTCGACATCCTTACATTCTAGCTAGTCCACTCACTAACAGTGAGAGCTCTGGTCAGATGAGTTCATTGTTTTCAAGTCTTTAAAATCAGCCAGAACATTTAATTTTTCCTGGAAGGGCAGTAAAAAAATGTTTGCATGTTAATTTATCCCAGATATTTACTGAATATGAGAAGGGGAGTGGGTGATGGCAGGAACCAATTACAATTTATCACTGTATCTGGATTCACATGCTTATTGGAAGTGTTAAAATAGGGTTTTACTGTATGTGCAGATTTAGTAAACAGAACAAAAGCCTTCCACAACCTATAGCACAGTGGATTTGTTTTAGTAAACAGAACCTCTAAGTATATCTGGATTTCCAGTTATTATGGCGCAGCTGTTACCTTAAACATTATGCCAACATCACCGCTGATAATTGTAAAGCATTTGATTCTCACATGGGATAATTGGTTAGGCTTAAAATGGTCCTCTAGGGCAGTTGGCCTCATCCTAATCTATGAGCCTAATCAGTTATTAAAAAAGTAATTCAGAAAAATCATATAGCTAGTCTTTGAGTGTAAACAGATCCATGTGAATGAAGTCATCGCCAGATGTTGAACTCCCTGATTTCTGTTTTTCCATGGGAAATCATTAACGGTGAAGTTACATGTATGGACTAGTAGATATTTCATTTGGTTTGTCAATTTCTCCTTTCTTTATTTGTAGAACTGTGGAGTTACTGTATTCAAGTTTAAGGGTGCGGGGGTCTTGCTCTGCAAAACACACTGACTTTTGGATATTTCATAGAGCCGAGTCCTTAATGAGATTGAACTTGGGAACTCATAGATGAAACATTCTGCAGTACATGAATATAAACACACACACACACACACACGCACACACACGCACACACACACACACACACACACACACACACACACACACACACACACACACACACACACACACACACACACACACACACACACGTGTATCTTTAAAAAAGACATAGGTAGATACCTAGACACATAAAGATAGATAAACCAATAGATAGATAAACATAGAGTGTTGGGTTTATTTTTAATGCAAAATTTTTACTGAGCTTTTATATAGTATACTGTAGACATTAGCTTCTGAACATAAAGGAAGAAATAATTAAACAAATAAATTAATACATTAAATAAATAAAATAAATATAGCTGTGATTTTTATCAGCAGCCACACAACAACCTTCAGTCTTATAGCACAAAACAAATCCGTCATTAATTCTGTAAACTTTGCTGACAATCCTCCACACACACACACACACACACACACACACACACACACACACACACACACACACACACACACACACACTCACATACTCAAAGTAAAGCAAAGGTTACCTATCCAATGACCTACAGTATATTCATTTTAAAATCACTTTATTGAGCACATTTCACTGCCCCTTAATTAGTCAACTTCAAATATAACTAAATGGATCTGTGTCGCTAGATCGAGTTTTCAAAAACTTGAACTTCGTATCGGCGAGATGATATGATATGATTGAATTTCTGAAAATCTGAACATTAAAAAAAACACACAAAAAGCAATCATTTTTTTTACATTTTTGCAGGGGGGCATGCCCCACTGCACCCTCACACCCCCTGAAAATTAAATATACTAACTCCAAGATCACACTACTTTGAAGAAAATGGTGCATTTTATGATACTCACTGTACCACAATCTCCATTTAAAAGTTTCAAGTTTTCAGAAATTCGATCATATCGTCTAGCCGATATGAATTTCACGTTTCTGAAAACTCGATCAACTGATAAGAATCCAACTAAATAATGCCCAGGGTTCAGAAACAGACCTGGTGGCAAAGTAAAGCTGCAGCAAAAGGGCCTTTTAGCGTGACCATGGAAACAAGTGATTCAGAGACACATTAACTGCAATGCAGAAAGACATCATTATGCAATACATGTTACCCTTTTTAAGTTAAGTGGATTAGAGCAACAGCTCCAAAGACTCCCTGATGTCCACTTATCCCCCTGGCTATGTAGAGACATCTTATTACAGTCCTCATAATTCATGGACCAGTGCAGTCAGTCAATAATGCCAGACATTAGAGTTTCCACTTTATTTTCTTCATAGGTTCATAGATTAGTACTAAACTAACTGCCCTTGCAAGCCATTTATCCCTTGCGAGGCTCAAACCCTGCACCTTGCGTTTGCAAGGCAACCACCTTAACCATTAGGCCACCCTCATATACATACTATTGCTGCAAAATCTGTATTTCTTTTAACTTTTCAGTGATTTAAAGTGATAAAAATGTCCCTGTTGCTGCTTAGTGTATCTTTCCATATTACATCCACTGTTCATTAGTCTGGGGGAGTTAAAAGATATGGATGCCCCCACACACACACACACACACACACACACACACACACACACACACACACACACACACACACACACACACTACCGATCCTCTATCTAAATTCCCTGGCACTTACCTCTAACATAATTTCACTCATTAAAAGTAATAGGTGAACACAAGCTTTTGTCTGAGTTAATGAATGTAGCTGGTGGTAGTGATTTATGCAGCTGAGTGATTCTATGAATTGCTCAGTTGTATAAAGTACTCTGCAGTGGAATTTCTGGGGATGTAAACATGCCTAATTAATGGTCAATTATCATATGCCATGTCACTGGAATGCCTCATTCCCATTCTAGGTAGGCCACAGAGACAGCCCACCATGATGTTGTACCTTTTTCAGGTAAGCACTGCGGCACTGCTGTCTCTGAATTGGAAATGGCTGCCACCAGTGGCAGAAAGAGCTTACATTTGGTGGTAACATTTCTGAATCCAAGGGATTCATAATAAAAGGCATTGCTGGGAAAGCTTCACCCCTACACTCTCCATTTTTCTAAATTATTAACTCCTCATCTGTGAATGTGCAAAGTAAGTGCAGTTTCGCAATAAGAGTGAACAGGAAAAAGAAATGTCAAAAATCAGTTGTTCAGAAATATAACAAAAAAAAAAAAAGAAAAACACACACACAAAATGATGCAGTGGGTAGCACTGTCACCTCACAGCAAGAGGTTTTCTGGTTTGATTCTCAGCTGGGATACCTTTTGTGTGGAGTCTGCATGTCCTCACTGCATTCGCTTGGGATTCCTCCAGGTGCACCTGTTTCTTCCAACATTCCAAGGACATGTTTCTGGTGCATTTCCCTCTGGGTCTCCACTGAAAATAGGCTCAGTCCCAATCATACTTTTCCTGGTAAACAAATGTTAAATAAAAAAAAATAAATAAAAGTCTGCTTTGTGGAAGAGAAACACTCCACACACGTATGGACTACTCTGTCCATGTGCCCCTGAACTGTATTATTTTAACTCCAAATGTATTTCATGTGAGATCTGTAAAAGAAAGTACTTAGTTAACAGATCAGAATAGCACACGGACTCAGAGAGTTCCCAGAGATACAAGACATGTTTCCATCATATTCAAGTCACTTAACTCACACCACTGTCTTCTTGTATTCTTAAAGATACTGTATATCAAATACCTGGCATGGTAGGTTTATATTAAATGAAAAAATGCCCTTCTGTTTTAAAACCTTATCACTCCAAAGGCATATGCCACTTCTGATATATATATATATATATATATATATATATATATATATATATAATATATATGTATATATATATATATATATATATATATATATATATATATATATATATATATATACACACACAAACACACACACATCATCATCACCATCTTTCAGCTGTTCCCATTAGGGGTTGCCACAGCAGATCATCTGTTTCCATTTCTTCCTGTTTTCTGCATCTTGATCTGTCACACCAACCACCTGCATGTCCTCTCTCACCACATCCATAAACCTTATCTTAGGCCTTCCTCTTTTCCTGTTACCTGGTAGCTTCATTCTTAGCATTTGTTTTCCCAATATACTCAGCATCCTTCCTCAGCACATGTCCAAACCAACGTAATCTTGCCTCTCTGGTTTTGTCTCCAAACCTTCCAACCTGGGCTGATCCTCTAATATACATATTCCTAATCCTGTCCACCCTCGTCACACCCAGTGCAAACCTTAACATCTTTAACTCTGCCACATCCAGCTCTAACTCCTGCCTTTTTGTCAATGCCACTGTCTCCAACCCATATAACATAGCTGGTCTCACTACCCTCTTGTAGACCTTCCCTTTCACTCTTACTGGTACTTGTCTGTCACAAATCACTCCTGACACTCTTCTCCATCCACTCCATCCTGCCTGTACTCTCTTCTTCACCTCTCTTCCACACTCACCATTACTCTGAACTGTTGATCCCAAGTATTTAAACTCATCCACCTTCACCACCTCTACTCCTTGCATCCTCACCATTCCTCTATCCTCCCTCTCATTCACACACATATATTCTGTCTTAGTCCTGCTGACCTTCATTCCTCTTCTCTCTAGAGCATATCTCCACCTCTCCAGGGTCTGCTCCACCTGTTCCCTACTCTCACTACAGATTACAATGTCATCTGCAAACATCATAGTCCACGGAGACTCCTGTCTGATCTCGTCTGTCAACCTGTCCATCACCATTGCAAATAAGAAAGGGCTCAGAGCTGATCCTTGATGTAATCCCACCTCCACCTTAAACGCATCCATCACTCCCACCGCAGACCTCATCAGTGTCACACTGCCCTTGTACATGTCCTATACCACTCTTACATACTTCTCTGACACTCCCAACGTCCTCATACAATACCACAACTCCTCTCTAGGCACCCTGTCATATGCTTTCTCTAAGTCTACAAAAACACAATGCAACTCCTTCTGACCTTCTCTGTACTTCTCCATCAACACTCTCAGAGCAAACATTGCATCTGTAGTGCTCTTTCCCACCATGAAATCATACTGCTGATCACTAATCATCATGTCCCTTCTTAACCTAGCTTCCACTACTCTTTCCCATAACTTCATGCTGTGACTGATCAATTTAATCCCTCTGTAGTTACTACAGCTCTGCACATCACCCTTATTCTTAAAAATCGGTACCAAAACACTTTTTCTGCATTCCTCAGGCATCCTCTCACTTTCCAAGATTTCATTAAACAATCTGGTTAACTCATTAACCCCGAGTACCTTTTCGTGGAGCCTCTGTGCTTAACACCGAGCGTGCCATGAGAAGATACTAAATGCAAGCTGTTACCCCCGAGTGCCTTCCACAAGCGCTTTGGAGGTTTGTAGCTGAGTTTAATGTAAAACACGCTGAAATCGTAACTGAACTTGTAATTTATTTTATTCAGTTACGATTCAGCATGTTTTTACATTGTTTACATTAAACTTTTATTAAAATAATCTTCTTCTAAAGTTGTTGGTAAAGCAAGTGGTGGCAGCCAATCGGATTTCTGCAATCCAAGCCTTCACTTGTGTCACACCTCCACCCACAGCCTAAATTTCTTTTGTTTTCCGCTAATAAAGAGAGGGTCCAGCAGCAGGTATTTCCTTTCTTTCTGCAATGAATTGGAGATTTTACCTGCTACTGGATCCTCTAGTTTATTTTCTGCACTACCAGTACTTCCCATTCAGCTCGGCTCAACAGCTACCTTCTTTTCCTCCTGGGTAAGCTTTTTCTGTACAGGGTGAGGCACAGTGCGATTACTGGAGTTTATATTTAAGGGCAGCATTAAGTGGTGATTATTTAAAGTGCTTGAGATATATTTTGTTTACTTTTTCCGTTATATGTATCATATTCTCAGCTCAGAGTCAGTTTAGGTAAAGTTATTTGCCGCATTCCCTTTTCGGTCTGCAAAAACTGGCTGGACTGACAACTTTCTTAGTCGCAACAAGGGGTGTGAATCCTGTAGAGGTGATGCAGACCTGACAGTTAATCACAAATCTTGCAATAAAATTAAAGCTTTATATGTATGTTATCTTTAAAAATGTGCATATGGAATGCAAGGCTAATTGTTCGTTGGCTCCGGTTTATCAGCAGTTCCCTTAGGCTAATTGTACTTTGATCAGCTGTTATTTTTGGTACCTGTTGATAAACTGGATAGATGTTAGTGCCTTTTTCAATGCATGCCTTGCTTGTTGGAGTGTATTCAGATGCATATGTTGTGTGAGGATGTCCTTGTTTTGTGCTGTTTAAACCTGTGAATGCTGCCTCATTTCTTTATTTCCGAACACAAGTTTTTGCTTGTTTATATCGTGAGTTTTTGACCGAAGGACTGGGCTTTTCTTGTGTACTTTTATGATTATAGTTGACAATGTACTGTAGTAAATGAAACGTGCAGTAGTAGCAAGCCTTAGGTGTGGTTGGCCCCCTTTATTGTGCACTCCCACTCTTGATAGTATAGGAGTAGTGGTATTACAGTCGTAGAAACTTAGAAGTCGCTGTTAAGTTTTTCCTGTAAAAGCTGTTATTTCCTTTGTTCGCCAGAACATTCCATTTAGCCAGGACTGTTACATTTTTAAGTACTTGGAAAATCTACTATTACCTGTCGCTTTGCCTAGATTTTGAAAAGCTTGTAAGTGGCTCGAGGACAATTTTATACATTAAGCGGTTTGGAATGCACGGTGGCAAAGAGGTTGCTGTTTCTGAGATCAGTGATTGTGGGTTGTGCGGATTTTATCTCTCAGTGGTGGTATTGTACTGCGAGCGGACTTTGCCTTCGCTGTGGTTTGCCAAGTGATGGTTGAGGGTGTGCGTCTGTTTCACGGGTTGCGAGTCCCCGCAAATGAATGATTGTCAGGTGCGCATGCATTGGGTGGCATTAACAGCTATGGGGGAGGTTTAGGGCAGGTATGAATGCCGTTCTCCAGATGCACGTAGCACAAGCACTAGTGCTGCCTTTTTTTTTTACCCTCAAGGTCCTGAGCGATCTCTGCAAAATTATTCACAATTGATAGTATATCTTTTAATATTGTTTTCACTGTATACCTTCTGCCATTTCAGTGCTCCCTAACCTCACCTCCACGACTCTCAATCAGCAAACAGGCAAACTTGCTGAACTTGTTCAAACTTGTTGAAGAGAAAAAGGCAGGGGTTGACAGACTAAAATAGAGTAAGATGGCATTACTCTATTATGCTTTATTTCGATCGTGAGATGGCGGAGAAACACTGAATAAGTACACTTTAGATAGGAAGTTTGTCTGTGGGGTGAAAACAACTTAGGAATGCAAGTGAAGTGTGAGGCTGTATCGAAATGTTATGATCGGTTGCTGCTTACAGTCCGGTCTGTAATCCCCCACATGTTTACCCTCAAGGTCCTGAATGATCCTAGACCTACATATATTTGCACATACCTATCCACAAGGAGTACAGGCAGTCTTTAAGCGTGAGAGCTGGGCATTACCACTTATAGTTTACTTGTTTGCCTTTTCATATCTACCTGAGGACTTATAGAGCAATCAGATGCACTATCCCTTATCTCTACAACCTGGAGTTTTCCCTAAATATGCCAAATATGCCAAAACCAAATATATTACAGATAAGGACCAAGATTTCCCTGGGAAGCCATTTGATACAGAATGAAGAAGAGTTTTCCTTTCAAAGAGTAAGGCTACATAGCTGACCCAGTTTTTTGTGAGCCTCAGCTAGTGGAAAGCAGGATCTGCTTGAGTGTTTCTCAGTGCTCTCAACTGCATTTATATGTGGTGAAGGCAGGATACAGTGCATTCAAGAAAGCAAAGCAGGGCAAATCTTTATTCAAGGAAGCTCCCAGCCTTTCTCACCAGCATATTGATTTTGAAGATAAAAAAAATCTTTGTTTTGAGATAAGACTTGGCTTTTAGTGTCATACACACAAACACGGCCCGTTGTGCAAACTAAGTGAGAGAGTCACACAAAGATGAAATCAGTACACTGTGTCTATTACCTAATCAGTGTACAAGGTTGAAAAATGTAAGGCACACACACACACACACACACACACACACACACACACACACATATATATATATATATATATATATATATATATACACACACACACACACACACACACACACATCTATATATATATATATATATATATATATATATATATATATATATATATATATATATACACATACACACACACACATCTATATATATATATATATATACACACACACACACACACACACACACACACACACACACACACACACACACACACACACACACACATATAATAAACAAATGTCTATATACTACAAATGGTAGGCAACATTTTTACACTCTAAACGTCCTCGGCCATTGATGGATATACCCCTAAAGGAGGATGCAGTTAAAGTCACCAGATCAGTGACACAAACCCCTTCACCTGTTTTTGTCAGTAGGCTGGAATGCTAAGCTGTTGCTAAAATGATGTAACTCAGGAGAGATAAATATACAATTGAAAACTGGTAGGTCAGGCTTGGAGGGGAGAGTAGGCTTGAGTACCCAATGGTCAGCTGGTCTAAGTCAAAGGGACAGCATGTTTTTTTTAACAGTTCACTGCCCTCTAGCAGAGGCTACAAAGCAGGAAGTGCTAATTTGTAGAATTAAAGGGAAAATAAGCTTCCTGTACAAAGGATGACCATTCTAAAGGGATGACTATTCTAAACCTTTCAAAGCTTCATTAATTTAAAAGCTTATCTTCAGCCCTTTAGTGTAGAAAGCAGAGTGAGAAATCCATGTTGCTGTTGTGAATGTGAATATCTTGTGCAGTCAGGTGACGGGCAGCAACCCCGCCAAAAGTTATTTTTGCACCAGTGGTGATTACTACAGCAAATCTGTCATAAATGAGATCTGAATTGGGATGACTTAAAATTTTGAAGAAAGGAAGGGTACATGTCCTATGTCCATTTTTTATAATTTTACTGATGACTGCACATACATTTCAACTGTCCAAGAGAAATTATATATTGGTTAATGATTTTCCTGTTGGTGCTTATATATAGGAGGGAATTTTACTGAATGGTTGTTTAGGGAAAATCTTTCATTCTGGTGCCTGTGCATACATTCTATTGAAGGGCTCACTTGGGTGAATGCTTCATTTTGGTGGTTGTACATACTAGGAAATGTTGCACGCGTTTCGTTTGGGTAAGCATTTAAGTTTGGTGATTGTGCATTCCTCAACATTCTACTGAAGGGGTTGCTTGGGTGAAGTGTTCATGCTGGTGGTAGAACATACTAGGAAATGTTACTGAAGGCTTGTTTGGTGAAACATTTTATTTAGATGCATGTATACCTGGACATACTAATGAGGATGTTGCTTGGGGAAATAATTAATTGTGTATCAGGGAAGTGCTTGTGCATACATGGTCTGACTGCTGAAGTGACCGCTGGGCAAAATAGTTTATTGTGCCATTGTGCTTGTGCATACACAATGCAAACAACTGGAGGGGTTACTGGGGAAACATAGAAATTAAGTCAGAAAATTACATATGGTTACATTACTTAGAATACATCACAGAAATGTAATTATACTGTAATATGCCAGCATATAAGACATCAGATACACCACTGACTAATTAATAGTGTAATGTAAAATAAGCAGACAAGAAATCACTTCTGCTTGTATTATTCTATTTGTGATTAGTAGTTGCACAAGTGAGATAAAAGTTATCACTTGTTGACAACTGCCAGCATGGAGCTACCATAATTTCTGTGCATTTTTCCTGGCTTATGTCAGTCATGTGTGAGATTTAGGTGGGAGGAAGGGCTCAGTAGTATGCAAGTGTTATATAATTTTACTGAATTACTCAGGTGTTCTCCTTACTGATAATGAGCCTGTGTTACACAACAGCTGCACAAGGTAATATAATGAATGCCTAGTCAACAGGTTATATGCAGCAATTATCACCTTTGTCTGAGCATGCATAACTTTACAGTACTGAAAGGAAGGTCATTATCACGTTAGCAATAAGTGCAGTTACAATACATCAGTGAGTTATTATCACTTTTCTGGTAAAAGTCTCAGCTGCTGTCACTGTTACTCACATAAGTAGAAGTCGTCATCACTTTGACGAATGCACAAGCCAGATTGTGTTTTTTCTCTATTTGTAGTCATTGCAAGCCACCCCCTCCATTCTTCAACAACTAGCTATCCTCCAAAACCTCTGATGTTTTACATATATATATATATATATATATATATCTGTGCATATATGTGTGTATATCGATATATATGTATGTACATAATGTACTTGCACATATACACATACACACATGAATATCAGTATGGCAGTGGCCTCTCTTGGGAGATAGGGTGATGCATCTGCATACATTGTCTGTAGTTCATTTATAGCAGATTTAAATGTGTCCTTTCTGTGCAAACATTGTCTGTAGTTCATTTAGAGGGGATTTACATGTGCCCTTTCTGTGTCCCCTTGTCAGGTACTGGCCAAGTCCTTATGCACCAAGATCAAGAAGGTTCCTCTTCAGAGATTTATGCCAACTTCTCTTGTGCTGGTGGGTGCATCACGGGGGACATACCCAGCCATCCATGGATCTTGTGATCCACCTGGATTGCAGTTGGGAACTTGGAGACTCTTCAGCTCAGTCCCATAGTGCTGCTGTCCTAGGTAAGCATGGCATCATGGCTGCCACTGTGATGCAGTGTTTCATTTCAGGAAAGGACACATGCAAAAACACAAAGCCTGGTAAATCTTAGTCTTTTCACATGTTGCCTGGTAAGTCTTAGTCTTTTCACATGTTGCCTGGGGCAGTCTTAGTCTTTTCACATGCTGCCTGGGGCAGTCTTAGTCTTTTCACATGTTGCCTGGGGCAGTCTTAGTCTTTTCACATGTTGCCTGGGGCAGTCTTAGTCTTTTCACATGCTGCCTGGGGCAGTCTTAGTCTTTTCACATGCTGCCTGGGGCAGTCTTAGTCTTTTCACATGTTGCCTGGGGCAGTCTTAGTCTTTTCACATGCTGCCTGGGGCAGTCTTAGTCTTTTCACATGTTGCCTGGGGCAGTCTTAGTCTTTTCACGTGTTGCCTGGGTCAGTCTTAGTCTTTTCACATGTTGCCTGGGGCAGTCATAGTCTTTTCACATGTTGCCTGGTAAGTCTTAGTCTTTTCACATGTTGCCTGGGGCAGTCTTAGTCTTTTCACATGCTGCCTGGGGCAGTCTTAGTCTTTTCACATGTTGCCTGGGGCAGTCTTAGTCTTTTCACATGCTGCCTGGGGCAGTCTTAGTCTTTTCACATGCTGCCTGGGGCAGTCTTAGTCTTTTCACATGTTGCCTGGGGCAGTCTTAGTCTTTTCACATGTTGCCTGGGGCAGTCTTAGTCTTTTCACATGTTGCCTGGTAAGTCTTAGTCTTTTCACATGTTGCCTGGGGCAGTCTTAGTCTTTTCACATGTTGCCTGGGGCAGTCTTAGTCTTTTCACATGTTGCCTGGGGCAGTCTTAGTCTTTTCACATGTTGCCTGGTAGGTCTTAGTCTTTTCACGTGTTGCCTGGGGCAGTATTATTCTTTTCACATGTTGCCTGGGGCAGTCTTAGTCTTTTCACGTGTTGCCTGGGGAAGTCTTAGTCTTTTCATGTGTTGCCTGGGGCAGTCTTAGTCTTTGCACTTGTTGCCTGGGGCAGTCTTAGTCTTTTCACATGTTGCCTGGGGCAGTCTTAATCTTTTCACATGTTAACTGGGGCAGTCTTAGTCTTTTCACATGTTGCCTGGTGCAGTCTTAGTCTTTTCATGTGTTGCCTGGTAAGTCTTAGTCTTTTCATGTGTTGCCTGGGGCAGTCTTAGTCTTTTCACATGTTGCCTGGTAGGTCTTAGTCTTTTCACATGTTGCCTGGGGCAGTCTTAGTCTTTTCACATGTTGCCTGGGGCAGTCTTAGTCTTTTCACATGTTAACTGTGGCAGTCTTAGTCTTTTCCCATGTTGCCTGGGGCAGTCTTAGTCTTTTCACATGTTGCCTGGGGCAGTCTTAGTCTTTTCACATGTTGTCTGGGGCAGTCTTAGTCTTTTCACGTGTTGCCTGGGGCAGTCTTAGTCTTTTTACATGTTGCCTGGGGCAGTCTTTGTCTTTTCACATGTTGCCTGGGGCAGTCTTAGTCTTTTCACATGTTGCCTGGGGCAGTCTTAGTCTTTTCACATGTTGCCTGGGGCAGTCTTAGTCTTTTCACATGTTGCCTGGGGCAGTCTTAGTCTTTTTACATGTTGCCTGGTAGGTCATAGTCTTTTCAGATGTTGCCTGGGGCAGTCTTAGTCTTTTCACATGTTGCCTGGGGCAGTCTTCATCTTTTCACATGTTGCCTGGGGCAGTCTTAGTCTTTTCACATGTTGCCTGGTAAGTCTTCATCTTTTCACATGTTGCCTGGGGCAGCCTTAGTCTTTTCACATGTTGCCTGGGGCAGTCTTGGTCTTTTCACATGTTGCCTGGGGCAGTCTTAGTCTTTTCACATGTTGCCTGGGGCAGTCTTAGTCTTTTCACTTGTTGCCTGGGGCAGTCTTAGTCTTTTCACGTGTTGCCTGGGGCAGTCTTAGTCTTTTCATGTGTTGCCTGGGGAAGTCTTAGTCTTTTCACATGTTGCCTGGGGCAGTCTTAGTCTTTTCACATGTTGCCTGGGGCAGTCTTAGTCTTTTCACATGTTGCCTGGTAAGTCTTAGTCTTTTCATGTGTTGCCTGGGGCAGTCTTAGTCTTTTCACATGTTGCCTGGTAGGTCTTAGTCTTTTCACATGTTGCCTGGGGCAGTCTTAGTCTTTTCACATGTTGCCTGGGGCAGTCTTAGTCTTTTCACATGTTAACTGTGGCAGTCTTAGTCTTTTCCCATGTTGCCTGGGGCAGTCTTAGTCTTTTCACATGTTGCCTGGGGCAGTCTTAGTCTTTTCACATGTTGTCTGCGGCAGTCTTAGTCTTTTCACATGTTGCCTGGTAAGTCTTCGTCTTTTCACATGTTGCCTGGGCAGTCTTTGTCTTTTCACATGTTGCCTGGGGCAGTCTTAGTCTTTTCACATGTTGCCTGGGGCAGTCTTAGTCTTTTCACATGTTGTCTGGGGCAGTCTTAGTCTTTTTACATGTTGCCTGGTAGGTCATAGTCTTTTCACATGTTGCCTGGGGCAGTCTTAGTCTTTTCACATGTTGCCTGGGGCAGTCTTCATCTTTTCACATGTTGCCTGGGGCAGTCTTAGTCTTTTCACATGTTGCCTGGTAAGTCTTCATCTTTTCACATGTTGCCTGGGGCAGCCTTAGTCTTTTCACATGTTGCCTGGGGCAGTCTTGGTCTTTTCACATGTTGCCTGAGGCAGTCTTAGTCTTTTCACATGTTGCCTGGGGCAGTCTTAGTCTTTTCACTTGTTGCATGGGGCAGTCTTAGTATTTTCACATGTTGCCTGGGGCAGTCTTAGTCTTTTCACGTGTTGCCTGGGGCAGTCTTAGTCTTTTCACGTGTTGCCTGGGGAAGTCTTAGTCTTTTCACATGTTGCCTGGTAAGTCTTAGTTTTTCACATGTTGCCTGGGGCAGTCTTAGTCTTTTCACATGTTGCCTGGGCAGTCTTAGTCTTTTCACATGTTGCCTGGGGCAGTCTTAGTCTTTTCACATATTGCCTGGGGCAGTCTTCATGACCAAGTAGGGACCAGTATGGTAAGTAAAACTCTATTATGAAATGTGTTGTGTAAAATATATTTTTATGAGTTTGGCAAATAACTGTGGTAAGAAGCTGGTGAAGATGCTGAGAAAGAACAAGTGTTTCAGGAGAGTGCTAGCATGTACAATCGGATATGTATTGCATGTGTATATGTATAGTATTGATAGTTCCAACATGTAAAAGAATTGGGCCTGTATGTTGTACACATGTGCAGATATCAATGTTTGTTTTGGACTTAGGTTATGGAAATTATGATTTTTTTCATATTTTGGTAAATAACTTTGCAAGGGAGTATCTGACTGTGCTAAGTAATACCTCATTTTGAAGACAGTATTGATAGTTCTAACATGGGAAAAGAATTGTGCCTGTATGTTGTCCTCATGTGCAGATATCAAAGTTTGTTTTGGACTTAGGTTATGGAAATTATGATTTTTTTTCATATCTTTGGTAAATAACTTTGCAAGGGAGCATCTGAATTTGCTAAGTATACCTCATTTTGAAGACAGTATTGCTGGTTCTAACATGGTAAAAGAATTGTGCCTGTATGTTGTACACATGTGCAGATATAAAAGTTTGTTTGGAATTAGTTTATGGAAATTATAATTTTTTTTCATATTTTGGTAAATAACTTTGCAAGGGAGCATGCCAGTGTGCCAATTCATACCTCATTTTGAAGACAGTGTTACTCGTTACAACATGGTTAAAGAACTGTGTCTGTGCACTCTACACAAGTACAGATATCACAATTTGTTTAGGCTTGTACAATTATGAAAATAACACATTTACAATACTTTTCATTATTATGCCCATATCTTTGCAAGGGAACATGGTGATCACACAAATGATGTATCATTTTGAAGCTGACATTCAGATGCACAACTTCTATACTGATATGTAGGCTCTGTCTGTTACAGGTGATGAGATATTATGCTTTGTTTATTTATCAATTATGAAAAATAATACATTAATCATATTTCTGT